>NW_011889364.1:501798-512746 GCF_000151845.1 Pteropus vampyrus | reverse complement strand
TTTTTTTTTTTTAAGCTCCCCATCAGTATAGAAGCAACCAACTGGCCCTGTAGTCCTAAAGGCAGTGAAAATCCAGTTGGCACTAAAAGATGGGGCACTAATAGCAGTAAAACAGTTAAATAATGACCTCTGGTCATCTGGAATGAGTGTCCATTGAAAGCTGTGGGGCAAGTGGCCTCTGGCATTCAAGAGCAAGGAGCATGTGCATTTCCAACCTGAGTCTAGTGCATGAGTGTTAAGGATAGGAACCAACATAAGACAATGAACAGATTGTTCGTGGAAGTCAACGGTAGCAAAGACAGCTGTCTGGCAGTAAGAGAAGAGTCTGGGATGGAGGGAACGAAAAACGGTGGATAGGTGCCACGTCCAGCAAGTGGTAAATCCTGCCATGTCCAGCGCAACCCTAGAAAATAATCCTGAGTGGGAACGGTGAGAGATTGAGAAAAGAAAGAAGACAGAAAACTGGGATCAGGAGGCCCACTATCCGCTGATGATGGAGTAGAGAGCAGATTTTATTTTTGCAAGTTGCTTTCATACAAGAGCATACATTTGCTGGCTAAAATGAGATTATCCCCATCCAACCTCCACATCCTACTATAATCATTTGCATTTCCATAGGGTAACTCCCACCCTACACACCCTGCTATAATCGTTTGCATTTCAACATTTGCATTGTTCTCCAGTCAGTTCCTACTTCCCATTCTTAGGAGGATTTGTGAAGGTGAGGCAACTCTTGGTTGGCTTCACAGATTGCAAGGACCTAGTCAGTTTACAACCTGCTCTCCATAGATGGGTGAGTAGATAGATGGATGATGGATGGATGGATGGATGGATGGATGGATGGATGGATGGATGGATGGATGGAAAGAAGTGTGGGTGGGTAGGTGGGTGGGTGGGTAGATGGATTGATAGATAGAAAGAAGGGTGTCTATGAGACATGTCTGCAAGAGACTCTTAGAAATAACTGAAGAAATTTTGAGGGTCTGATTTTCAGCATGAAAGCCCCTGCAGTTTTAAGCTGTAATAACATGGTCATTAAATAAATAGATAGATAGATAGATAGATAGATAGATAGATAGATAGATAGATAGATAGATAGATAGTTATAATCTCATTTTGTCATCACAGGCAAAAGGCTAGGGACATTTGGTTTAGTTTATACTTGTGTGCTCTACTAAGTAGTGTGAGAGTGGTAGATGGCCAGCAATGGCTTCTGGTTCTTTTTTGAGTACTTTTAATAAATACCACATCATCATACTCTTGAGGGACCAGAGAACAATAGGGTGCAGAGCTGGGTTCTCAGACTTGAGCATGCATCAGAATCACCTGTTGGTGAATCACAGAATCACAACTTGCTGGGCCCGCCCCAGAGACTCATCAAATCTGGGGCAGGGCTCGAGAACCTGAATTTCTAACAAGTTCCCGGGGATGCTGATGCTGTTGGTCGGGTGACCATTATCTTGAGAACTACTGATCTAGAAAAACATGGACATTGATACTTCTGTGTAATTTTGAAGATTTGAAATGTAAAGAAGTTTCAAGAATATCTTAACCAATTTATTTTTCACTTCTATTTTCCTTTTAATCCAATCAAAAGAATGATATGATTTAAAAAATTATTTCTAAATAAATTTACAATATCTCATTCAATAAGAATAAAATAAAAGTTCTAAAGAATAAGAAAGCATTGTATCATAACTGTTAGAGTTCGTGGTACATAAAATAATGGTGTACATTAAAATTGATGATGCCTTAGATTTGATTAAATATGATATGAATAGAGAAGGAAGGTGCTAACTCCATCTTAGGGGGAGGGAAGGAGACCCAGAGTGGGGATCTGTGGGATCTACCTTAAGGATTAAGGAAGGATATACAAAAGAATGCACACTTGAAGAGCTTGGCCAGGGGCAGAGCAGTGGAGAAAAGGGGGCAATTCCAGGCAGAGGGGACCACACATGCAAAGTCCTGGAGGCTGGAAAAAGCAAGAAGCTAAGGGCAGGTGGGCAGCCTGAGGGAGAAAGGTGGGAGATGAAGCTTGAGAGGTGGACTGGGGTCAGATCGGGTGGACTTTATGTGTCTACTAAGCTCATTTAGCCTGCGAAGTATCCATGAGGCTGTGAGATGGGTGTGATGCACTCAGATTCATGTTTCAGAAAGCTCTTCTGACTGTAGAGTGGGAGGATGGAAAAGAAAGACACCAGTTAGGAGACTGTCGAAATTACCCCAGATCAGAGAAGTTGAATAATTTTCCCCTAAGTATCACAATACATTAAGAGGCAGAGCCAAGATTTGAACCTCCACAGTATGGCTCTAGAGTTAACATGCTGTAATAGTTCTGGCCTGACCATTAGGTGGCACCACCTGTCTTTCTTGATCAGCTCTTACCTCCAGCTATCACCCCAACCAGAGGACAACTAGGGAGAAAGAATAACAGTGCTACTTTGCTACAGAGAAAGGGAACATTAGAAGAAAGCTGGTTTGGGGGGAGAGAAAGAATTCAGTTTGGGAAAAGTTGATTTTGAGGTGCTGTGATTTCAATATACATACCCTGGATCACAAGAGAGAGGGCTCTCCAACCCCTCAGTCAACGGATGTTAATTAAAACCATGGTAATAGATTAAATCACATAGGGAGAGATTGTAGAGTGAGAAAGGAGCCCTGAGTAACTATTTGAAAATCAAGTAGTAGCGAAGTGGCTAGTAGAGAAGACAAGGCGAGAGTGGACAGAGAAATGGGAGGAAACGAGTAGAGTATGGAGTCATGGAGGGCAGAGAAAGAGACCAGACAGAATTAAGAATGGAAAATATTCACAAGATAGAGCGTTAATGAGGTTGATGGTATTCTTAACAAGAGTAGTTGCAGTGATGAGGATGATGGTGTGGCGGTGAACATGATGATGGCAATGAAGATGGTAGACGGGGTGCTAGTGATGGTGGTGATGGTGATGACATACATACCCAGTTGCCTAAGCAAAAAAAAAAAAAAGAGGAGGAGGGGGAGGAGGAGAAGGAGGAAGAAAAAACTAGGAATTAACTCTTCTCTCTCGCTTACCACCCCCCACCCCACCTACTTCCAAGTCCTACAGATTCTTCTTTTTAATTCTTTCCCAATTGATCCAGCAATTCATTCATTTAGCAAAGATATTACGGGAAGCAGGGTAGCTAAGAAAGCTTTATGGGTTTACATTCTAGAAAGGAGAGACAAATAAACAAGACAATTACATATTTGGATAACATAATTACAGAAATAAAGAGGGTGATTGAGTGTAATTTGGCAGGACTTCCTTTAGCGGAGCGGTCGAGGAACAGTCTGGAATGAGTTTTGGATCGAGACATGAAAGACAAGAAGGAGGCAAACATGTGAATATTAAGGTAGAAAACATTCTAGGCAATGTGAAAGAATGTGCAAAGGCCCTGAGATAGAAAAGAACTTGATGTGCTCAAGGAACAGAAAAGACCACTGTTGTTTAGGCATAAGGAGCAAAGGGGGAGTCATAGCAGATGAAGTTTAAGGTATAGATGAGGAAAAATCATAGAAGGATTTATAGGCCACAGTAAGAAGTCTGGCTGCTTGGTTGAGAATGTTTTCAAGCAGGGTAAGAAAAGAAGCAGGGAAACCATACAGAAGATATTGCCGGAGCACATTACCTCTGCCTGGACGATCGTCCAGCCTGGGCCTCTGTATCCAACTGCCTCTGATCCATAAAGCATCCAGAACACTCTCCCAAAACAAAGCCAATCATATGACCACACTGCTTTAAAAACCTTGAGTAATTCAATTTTCTTCCAAACTCTTCTCCAACACAACTCAAAGAAAAGACAAAAAGTGTTAGGCGGAGGCTTCCTTACTTGAGAGACAAGAGAAAAATGATTTTAAGACTTTTTTTTTTTTTTTGGTATATTATGAATGGAATCCCCGGTTATATTTTTGTGATACTTCAGTAAATGCTTTTTTGTTTATCATTTGGCTCTTGGACTTCTTGGATTGCTGGATGGTCAAAGAAGCACCACCTTGCCACAAATGAACCATGAGGTAGGTCAGCTTTATATATGGATTATAATTATTTAACTGTCTGGCTTCTCCACTAGACTCTAAGTTCTATGTAGGAAAGACTGTGTTAATTTTGTTCACTGTTGTATCCCTACAAGATAGTGCAGATTCTGTCACTTAATAATATTTGTCTTAATATTTGCTAGAGGAGAGAATGACTTCGAGGCCTTTTCTGTCAAATCCTACTAGGTTATACTTCTTTAACTGCCCGGATTGCCCCAAATGACCAAATTACATATCACCTCTTACCAGACTTTGAGACTCCAGTCAGATCTGGTGAGCGCCATCTTCTGGGGGAAAAATATCCCAAGATTTGTAAAAATGATTACTGCAGAAACTCCAGAAAGCCCAAAATTCTGACCTACCCCACTCGAAAACCATAGGGCTATTTAAGGTTTATTTTGACTCCAAAATCACTTCGTGCTCCTCAAACAATGCTATGTAACTGAAAGGCATTCCTTTCCTAGAGTCAGTCGATTCTGTCATTCCAAAGGCAATCAACAATAGCTAGGAAAACCTACTATCAAGGAAACATGAAAACAGTGCAGAAAAAGTGTAGAATATAAACAAATAAAAAGCAGAACCAGTCAGTCGGGACCCTGAGCTGACACCGCCACATTTGCCTGGCCTTGAGCTGTTGGTTTGGCTCCAACCTGTCTGCTTCCAAGTGCCTGGCACCCACCTGACTCTAGCCCTGCCCGGCCCGATGCCCCCGCCGCACTCACCCCTGCTGCAGCACAGGACCCCAGGACTGCAGAGATGAGAGCCTGCAAGGCTCCTGGGTAAAACTACACTTTAGCAATAATGGCAGAGGGAACAGTGTTCCAGCCTCAGTTTCTATTTATAAGGGTGACATGGAAAAGAATATTGCTGGATGCACAGCTGAATGTGGACGCAGCAAACACCAAGAGTCCTCACTGTGACAGTCCTCCTTGCCCACAGACCCCACAAGATACTAATAGAGCTTCTAAAACAGATAGATATCCATAGCATTGGAGAAAAAAGCAGATCTCTGAGGAAGATTATATTGAGAGAAAGAAAGAAGTCAAAAGCATCTTAAAGAAAAACTCAGACTGGATATGGAATTGCCCCCTACACACACACACACACAGGGGTGTTCCTGTTCAAGCACCCGAAGAGCATCCGCCACACTCAGCATGAGGAACATGAGTGTCATGAAGAATTTATAGCAGAGCTTGCAACACAGCCCGCTGAAGAGCTGTCTTGGTCCTTGGCTGCAGAATCACTTGTGTTTATTTGTTCTGCAGGTGCTGCGTTCCTAATTTAGTGAGATGAAAGGCTTGGCACCAAAACCATGCTAAACTATAATCATACCTTTTGGATCCATTAATAAACATGTCATATTAATATCCACTGTAATAATTTGGTAGTAAATTTTTTTTGGATGTTATAAGTATCTAAGTATAATTTTACCATGCTAGTCATGACGTATATAGTATTTCAACCAAAATTATCTGTAACCTTAATCAGTTAAAACACTTCATATTTCAAAAGAATGAATAATGTTGATATTAAAATGACTACATAAGGGTTTATCCCAAATCAATATCATGGCCTTATATTCCTACACTCTTGTAGGACATACAGTAAATGGGTGTAGGTTGCCTACGAAAGACTCACTTTACTGCTAGTTGTTCTTAGTGATATTGTAAATACAATCCAGGGTACAATGCAGGCCCCCTGTACATAGCAGACACTTGCCTGCTTGGTGTTGCAGGGTGACAACTGTTAGTGACCACCTTGGATGATGAGGCTGACACCTGCTGCGCATCTTCCTTGTTTCCCACTCTAGATTGCTGAATTCAGGCTCATCATCCATGTTCAATTTTTACGTGTTCTTAGAATCAGCTTCATTCTAAGCAAATCTGCATCTACTTTAAAAGACTGGGAATAGGAAAAATAAATCTTTGACAAATCAACTGTATTTACATGTGGTTTGAAACAAAATGTCATTAAAGTTTTTTATTAAACCAAGTATATTCCCCACTGTCGAGTTTTTTATTTTTTCTGCAGCATGATTTTTTGATATACTGTTTATATGCTACTATGTATTTGTTTCACTTTTCCACACTAAATTCAGTCCTGTTAAAATAAGTGTAACATTTTAATTTTTAGAAAAAGCAGAACCATGGTCTGATGGTGAAAGATAAGAAGTTCACTTTTCTGAGAACCATTTCTTAAGTCAGCAGACCTAAGGCACTTATATCAATTCTCATAAGATTTCCTTGAGCTAGGAAAAGCACAGTAGAGACCTTCAAGAACTGGCTAACAAGGGTTACCGACACGCAAGAATGCGAGAGCCATCACTTCTTCCAGGTATGTGTAACCTTGACAATCACCGTTCCTGGACCTGCTCCCTATCATGAACTACTTGGTTCAACGACTGGCTGTCTTTTCCTTCTCTTTCCTCTGCTCTGCTTTAAACACTCTTTTCTTTTCCTCTTGGACATGGTTTCCTTCCTTACCACCCTATTCAGACTATACTTTCAAATATCCCTAAAATTTTCCATATGGTCCAATCCGATGAGTTGTTCATCTTCTTCACATGTTTTGTTTTCTTATTAATATCCTCTCCTCCGTGATAACTTCTGTGACCTAGGTCTACCCTGACTTTTCTCTGCCTCTTTTGCTATTTTCTCCCTCATCCACTCCTTTTCTTGTAACAAGAATATTATTAATAATAACAACCAACATTTCTGAGAACTCGCTATGTACCTTATATGTATTAACCCATTTAATCCTCATAATAGGCCCCTGAGGTAAGTACTATTATTATACCCATCTTACAATTTAGAAAACTGGAGCCAGAGAGATTGTGTTATATATCCAAAGTCACACAGCTTTTAAAAGGCAGAGCCAGGGTTCAACCCAAGTCACCTGGCTCCAGATCTTTGCTATAATGCTCTTTCCACAGGATTCTGCCTGGGGTCTTCTCTTTTTCTACACCCTCTCCCTTGAGAGATCTAATGATTCCATGGCTTCAACCACCACTTCTATGCAGATGGTTCTCCAACTCTGAAATACACTTGATCCTTCTGGTTCCAGATTAAATAACTATCAACGGCCACAATATTGACCAAAGCTTACATTTATCAAGCATCCACTTTAGCCTGGCATCAAGCTAAAATTGTTTTGCACTCATTATCACACAGCATCTCCACATTACAGATGGAAAATGGCATCACGAAGAGGTTATGTGACTTACTCAAAGTCTCACACTTATTTAGTTGCACAGGGAGCGATACAACATAAATTCTAAAGCTACTTGAAGGCAAAGGCCATGTCCCCTCACCTTTGCATCCCCTTTTATGACATCTTACATAGAAGAGGTGTCCAGTATATATCTGTGGAATCAAATTTAAGTGACCGCTGGAGTGATGTGAAATCCCACATCACCCTAGCAGCATGGAGGAGGAGGAGGAGGAGGAGGTGGATAGTGGACGGTGGCGTTGGGTGTTGTTCCTCCTCAGTTCTTCCCCGCCAATGCAGCAAAGAATTACAGGTTGGTGAGATTTAGAAAAAGTAAAATTTATTGAAAGTACATTTTAGAAGGAGACCAGCTGCTAAGGAAGGCTGCAGCCCTGTGGAATTCAGAAGGTAAAGAGATAAAATAGTCTGCCCCAAAGGGAGGGGCAGGTTTCCAGCCTGGAGAGCTGTAACCACACAGAAATAGGAGTCTGTTTATATTTGGGCTATGAGAGGAGGTCCTAGATGGTCCATTTGTGAGGTCACCTTAACGGACAGTTGGCTGCTATATAACTTTTTGTCTACTGCATATGTGCTTACCCAGAATTGAGTCTGTTATAATTAGATTCATGAACTTCCAGGCATAGTCATGCTATTATAATGATGGTATAATGAGGCTGAAGTTATAGGCAGCACTTTCTGCACATACGTTTATAGCTGGTTTAGCCAGCAGCTTTTATGGGCTTTATGCTCTAGGATTTGGGGTAATTTATAACCCTAAAAGGGAGTTATTTCTGGGAGATGACTAAGGAAGGCCTTCAAGGGAAGTTTCTGTGGTTACAGAGCTGGGCCTTCGCTCCTGTTGCTCATGCCTGACTACCTAACAAGTGAGAGTGTGTAACTATTTTTATTAAATTTATGAGGGTGACATTGGTTAATAAAATTACATAGATTTCAAGAGTAAAAGTCAATAATACATCATCTGTATATTTCATTGTGTGTTCACCACCCAAAGTCAAATCTTCCATCACCCTATGTTTAATCACCTTCCTCTCTGGTAACCACGGAACTGTTGTCCCTATCCATGAGTCTCTGTCTAATTCATTTGTTGCTTTCAGTTGTATATCCCATACATGAGTGAAATCATATTAATGTAGGGAGGAGGCAAGAGAATTAAAATGTTAATAAAGCTACATTAAGAGACTGCAATGTGCTGATCAGCCCAGCGGCCAGGCCAGGAGGACACCTTCAGAACAAAGGATAATTTCTGCTGGAATTGCTAACAACCCATTCCCCATACCTGTGAAGGGGAAACAAGAACAAAGAGCCATTCCCTATGGCTAAAACCATGGGGAACCAGGGGAGTAAAGGCTGGGAACTGCCAGCAGGCCTTTTGCTCTACATATTCTTACCTTTTTACGGCTACACACTCTTCCCCTTCTCCACTGTATGTCCATATCAAAGGAAACGGGAACTAAAGAATGACATATACTGAATTCTCTGAACACTCAGGGTCCCTCTTGGTGCCTTTACTCTCTCTCTGTTTCTCTCACGTCTCTTACTCTCTGCCTCTGAGAGGAAACCATAGTCTGTGGGATGTTACCCTTTTCTAATAAACTTCCCTTTTGACTCCAACTTTGGCGTGTGTGTTGAATTCTTTCTACACTCTCCGCCAAAGGACCCTCTTCTTCTCTCAGTGCAAGGCTTGGTCTCCCCCCTATTTGGGGAAATTTGCCTTGTCCTGCGTCAATATGATTCTTAACTTTTTCTATCTGACTTATTTCACTTAGCATGATTCTCTCAAGATCCATCCATGTTGTCGCAAATGGCAGTATTTCACTTTTCTTATGGCCGAGTATACATTGTGTATATACATTTACCTGTAAAGATATATGCACCCCGATGTTCATTGTCACATTATACATGGTGGCCAAGATATGGAAACAACCAAAATGTCCTTCAATAATGATCAGATAAAGAAGATGTGGTATATATACAAGAGAGTGCAATTTAAATGAGAGAAGCCCAAACAAGATGTTTCCTGCTTCGGGGCAACTGGAAGGAGAGTCCTGGACACATCTGAGATGGATTATTTGTGAATTTCAGTTGTCCATGAACTCTCTGCCCTCGTTAATGGATGTAACAGGCAGTGTAATAGAATGAGCAACAGGTCAATAATTAGAATAGGATTCTCATGCAAATAAAATGGTAATAGCAGCAGCTAGCATTTATAGAGTGATCTCTGAGAGATACTGTGCTTTATGCACTTCCTCTTTTAGTTCATCACCCCAAACCCAGGAGATAAGCAATGATGTTGTCACCACATTTCATATAAGGAAACCTAAAGAAGTTAAGCAACTTGCCCAAATTTGCACAACTGGTAGCTAAGCAAACTGAAACTGAGGAACTATTTCCTCCTCAACAAAAAGAGTCAGCAGGTAATTTCTAAAGTCTCTTAGAACCTGTGGTTCCAGCATGCTGATGACTCATAATACTGAGCACGGGGTTGCTGGCTGGGCTGGAAGGAGACCCTGAAGACTAACCTTGAGGAAATGTTACAGTACCCAGATGGCTGAGTTTTAGGAACCGGAAAACACTTCAGCCATATGTTTTACTAGTTGGGAGCTGGTTCTGGGCCATGATTATTGACAAACGGTGTGGAAGCATTTCACTATGAACAACCAATAAGGCTCTTTTATTATGCACTGGTTGAAATTTAGCTCTGGTGACTAGTAACCTTATTTGCAATTTTGGTTACTCCCTAAGAAAGTGGGCCCTGCCAATGAATGGATAAAGAAAGTGTGGTATATACATACAATGGAATCTTTCCTCTACTGCCATTTGTGACAACATGGATGAACCTAGAGGATACAATGCTACGTGAAATAAGCCAGACCAGAAGGACAAACACTGCATGATTCCACTTAGATAGAAGTATTTAAAGTAGTCAAACTCATAAAAGCAGAAAATAAAGTGTGGGTGCCGGGGATGGAGGAGGGGGAAATGAGGAGTTGTTTTTCTATGGGTATAAAGTTTGTATTACACAAGATGAATAAGTTTTAGAGATGCACTGTAAAACATAGCACCTATAGTTAACAATACAGCATTGTGCACTTCAAAATATGTTAAAAGGTTAGATTTCATGGTAAGTATTCTTACCAAAAGAAAAAAGAAAAACACAAAAGAACATAAGGAAATCTTTGTAAGCATCGGATATGTTTTAGTACCTTGATTGTGGTGATGGTATCATGGGTATATGGCATATGCATATGTCCAAACTCATGAAGATGTATATGTTAAATGTGTGTAATTTTTTGTATATCAATTATACCTAAACAAAGATTTTAAAAAGTGGGTTCCGGTAATGTTATCAGAGAGTGGGGTCCTGTCCTGGCATGTTGTCCATGTTCTTGATGTCTCGAACAAAAAAATTGAGCAAGACACCGAAATATAGTAGAAAATAAAAGTTTTATTAGAAAGGAAAGTCCGCTTCCAGAAGTGAAAGCGGGCTTGAGCAAGAGAAGCGGGGCTTAAAAGGCCTGGTAACAAAGACTTCGGGGTTTTTATCCCTTTTTTGCTGTGAGTGGTTACTTACCTTAGAGGAGTAGGCTTCTTGATTGACAACTAAGATTGACAGGACACAGTGATTCACCATTTTGCTTTCTGCACATGTTTGTTCCCAGAATTCAGT
>NW_011889364.1:486733-501208 GCF_000151845.1 Pteropus vampyrus | reverse complement strand
CCCTCCCCCCCACTCTAAGGGCCCTGCCTGGCTTAACACCATTTCTGCTTAACAATGGGCTGATGACCCTTATCAATAGCTAGAGGATCTGAGTTACCAGGGCAATTATCAAGATTTGAGGGAGAGCGCCTTTTTCCAAAGAAAGGAGGGAAGAAAACTTAACTAGGTTTACTAAAAAGATTAGCTCTGCAAGAGATGTCCCATTTCATTTCCTGCTAAAAGATTAAGAATTTTACAAGTGATGTTCCATCTGAGTAATGTAAGGATCTCTGCCAAGTGGGGTGATGGGCAGAGACAACAGTAGACTAGTTGGTGAGCAGGGATAAACTCTTAATTCCTATGCAGCCTGACCGAGGTGTCCATGCTTGAAGAAAGCCCAAACTACCCCAGGCCCTGAGATCCCACGAAGGGACAGTAATGCCCAGCCAGTTCCCAGCCTCTCTAGCCCCAGCCGCTATCTAACTGCAACAATGTAAGAAACCACCCAGCTAATACCTTCCCAGATTTCTGAGCCACAGAAATCATAGTAAAATGAGAGATAATAAGAACATTGTTATTTTAAGCCACTACATTTTATGATAGTTTGCTATGCAGTGGTAAAGAACCAATAAGTGTAGCCCTTGGAGAATTTCCCGGAATCTTTCCTCAACAATTTCATGTCTCTCCTTTCTGCTTCTTTATTCCAGAGCTCTGCATTCTGCTGAGTTTGTCAGGAGTTGTGTTTCAGAAGGCCGAAGGTGAGTGCTCAAAGCCTGGCTCTTCTATAGCCAGAGACCAGGGAGGATGGGGACCAAGGATGAACCTGGAACCACCCAAATCCTCCAACAGGGTAGAGAAAAGGGGCTCGTTTTGGAAACAGAACTTGTTCAGATTTGCTCCTATGTTGTTTTTTTAATTGATCATTTCATCAAATTTGGATATCTTTTATCTTTTTATTTTACTGTTGTTTGGCTATTTGTTTGCTTTTAGTAACCACAATTTGCCCACTATGGAGATAAAACAGTGAATAAAACACACAAAGTCTCATGAAGTAAACATTCAAGTGGGGAGAGACAGCACTCTGGTAACCATTTCATTCTGATCATAAGTCAACAAAATATGAACATAATCATTTCAGGTTAGCTTACCTCTCTTGGAAATTTCACTAAATTCTGATTCAGCAGGTCTAGGGTGGGGGCTGAGATTGTGCATTTCTAGCCAGAAGATTCATTCTGAGTAGCCAGGCTCAGCACAGTGCTCTCCCGTCTTGTTCCCAGCACTCACTCCCCAGCACTGCACCGTTCCCATGTCTCTCCACTAGACCCAAAGCTCTAGATATTTCCTCACCCCCATTCTTTCCATTCATTCCCAAGCAGGCTTAAATTAAGATATTTAGTGTATCTCTGTCTAAATAAAGTTATACATAGGGTTATGGAGATAAAACATACACCATTAACAGAATATACTTCCTGTGGTGCCCTTCAAATATAAATTTTTATAATCATAGCTAACATTTATTATGTGCCAGACACTGCCCAAAGCACTTTACGTGTATTAATTCACTTATTCTTCACAACCCATTTTACAGGTGAGGAAATTGCTGCACAGAGAGTTTAAGACACTTATGCAAAGACACACAGCTATTAAGTGGTGAAACCAGAATTGAACCCAGGGTCTCAAGTCTTAATCAACTTATTTCTCCTTTATAAATTCTGCAATGATCTTAAGAATAGCACAATTACATCGCAGTGAAATTTTTGTGTTAAAATTAATCTGTTTAATGCTAACCCTAATCCTTCATTGTGTGCAGGAATCTCACTTTTTTCTAGAACTTGGGTTTGGTATCTCCAATTTTTTTTAGATTTAAAAAAATTTTTTTTTTCAGTTAGAGTTGACATACAATAGTATATTAGTTTCAGGTGTACAACAGTGGTTAGACATTTATGAAATCTTGCAACACAACAACATAGATGGACCTAGAGAGTATTATGCTAAGTAAAATAAGTCAGACAGAAAAAGCCAAATACTGTATGAATTCACTTATATGTGGAATCTAAGAAACAAAATAAATGAACACACAAAACAGACACAAACTCATAGATACAGAGAACAAACTGATGGTCATCAGATGGGAGAGGGTTGGAGGGATGGGTAAAAAAGGTGAAAGGGATTGAGATGTACAAATTGCCAGATATAAAAATAGTCACAGGGATGTAAAGTACAGCATAGAGAATATAGTCAATAATATTATAATAATTGTGTATGTTGTCAGATGGGTATTAAACTTTTTGGTACTAAACTTATTTATAAGGTACATAAATGGTATCTCTAATTTTTTTATATATACTGAGATCTCAGAAAAGGAAAAAGGTGCAGCCTTCTTCAGCTTCTGAGAAGTCCTGTTTAGAGGCAAAGCAAAATGATAACAGCAGAGCTTCTGACCTTGGTGACATCTGACCTGCCTCTCTTTTCCTCACAGGTGCCTGTGCTCGGTGCCCCCAAAATTCTTTCTGCGTCAATAATACTCACTGTACCTGCAACCATGGATATACTTCTCAGTCTGGGCAGAAATTCTTCACGTTCCCCTTGGAGATATGTCAAGGTAAAGGGGTAATTTTCAAATCCCCCAAAAGTGGAAGTGGAAGGAAAGCAGCATAAAAGAGTAGTGGGTGGGTAACAGTCATGTGCAATGCTGAAAACTCTACCACTCAACCTTCGCCAAGAAAAAAAAATGCTTTCAGGAAGTCAGAAAAGAAGGGGCTCTTCCAGAACCTCGCTAGGTTTCAATATTTTTCTCTATGACATGGGCATGATAATGATGATGACTTCATGAGGGTGGTAGGGAAATTGAATAAGGTAATGAATGTGGTAGTACTTCATAGTCATAAAGCATCACATAAATATATTTTTTAAGTAGAAAAAAACATGTGCTAAAGTCATGGCAAACAGAGAATAAATGTTTGGGCAAAAATTTCTCTAATATAAATTCCTATGGTCCCCTATGATGCAAAATGTAATCTCAATTCAATAATTAAAAGATCCAACCCTGTGGAAGAATAAACACACCAGACTTGAGTTAATATTGGGTTGTTCACTTATATGTGGAATCTAAGAAACAAAATACTGCGTAACTTACAAAACACACACACACACACACACACACACACACACACACACACACACACACCCCTGAAACAAAAGTTACATAAAATAATAGACATTATGTGCAGTGCATGCTGATATTCTCTAGTCTAGTCTCATCTCTATTTCATTTAAAAAATTCTGGTTGAGATCCACTAAATTAATTTTATCACTTATTAACTGAAGAAAAAATACAAGTGACCATTCTCTAGATTATTTTTAACTATTTTGAGCTATAATGTATATCCAGTAAAATGGAAAAAAATTTAAGTGTACTGTTTAATAAATAAGTTTTGATAAATGTATATGTTGAATAACCACCTCCCCAATCGACGTAGAGATCATCTGTCACCTCTTTGTAATCATGCTCAAATTCACCTCTTGGACCGAGCAACCACTGATTTAATTTCCATACCTATAAATTAGGTTTGATTGCTTTAGGCCTTCATGCAAATGGAATCATAGAGTCTGAACAGTTTTATATCTTACTTCTTTCACTCAACATAATGTCTGTAAGATTTATCCAAGAATATCGACAGTCCATTCATTTCCTTTACTGAATATTATTTCAGTGTATAAAAGCAGCACGACTTGTTTATCTATTTACTTCTTGAGGACCTTCCTCTTTTTCAGTTTTTGGTTATTATGAATAAACATGCTATAAAATTTTTAAATATATGCATGTTGGGTTGTTCAAGCTCCCTCCTAGAGGGACTGGAAGCCTACAGTCAGTTGTGGAAGGAATAATTACCATCTCTCCTCTTCCCCACCTAACATTTCTACACTTCCGTGCCCAATCTTGCTACTGTTAGAATCCAAGAGAAAAAGGAAAAGGGAGCAGGAAAGTTTCTACCTGGCCAATGCTATTGTTGCCATGTAGCCTCTGTGTTCCTGAGATACAATACTTTCTCTCATGACAGCCTTTATGGGTCCTTTGAAGAAATTATTTCCCCCAAATTCTCCCCTGAAATTCCTTCGATAACAGCAAATTCTTTCCTACACCTCCCTCCTGTGATTCCTCCACCTTCTTCCTGCTGAAGTCCATTTGCAACTCCAGGTGGTCCTCTTGGACAGAACCTAAACAACCCCGCATCAGAAATCTCTCACACCTGACCCACCTCTAGTTCTTGGGAAATACTCAGCTGTGTCCAAGAAACTTGGGATGTACAGTAGATATCTCTTCTTTGCCCAATACAAGCCAGTGGCTCACCCTTTAGATCTTTTAGAAGGAAATAGGTACCAATCAACTGGGTTCCTACAAAATTCAGGCAATGCATTATTAGCCGAGTGAACTCCTTAAAATCCTTCTCTCTCAAATTGACATAAAGAGAAAAGAATCCACACACACTTCTCCTCTTCGTTGGGAGTGAAGGGACTCACTGCACAGCATCAGCTCTCTCCAAATAAATTCTCCCTCTCTTACCTGCCAGCTCCTGATCCCTTTAAATCCTCGACATGAGTGAAGGATATAAGAACCATATGACCAGATTCCAGACACCTTCTCCTTTGCAAATGTTGCATCTTGGCCAGTTCCTCACTCGGGAATGGGGTGTCTATTGCAGCTGATGCCAATGCTGAAACTTCTAGTTTAATGATTGTTTTTATGACAGGTTATTATCAATGTATTACCTCACTATGTGCAATTTAAAAGATCACTCTGTAGAGAATGGAGGTGATACTTGAGCATACTTGGCAAAGGCAATCACAAATACAAACATCCTTGGGTTTGTATTAAACCAGTTAAACTGTCTAACTGGTTTAATAACAAGGAAATAAAGTCAATGTATACATAGCCTGGTAAGTGATAGGGACATTGATTGGAGACAGAGTTGGAGACCAATCTTGTAAAGCCATCATCATCTTTTTATTGAGATATAATTCAAATGTCATAAAATTCACTCTTTTAAAGTGTACAGTTTAGTGGGTTTTAGTATATCCCAAAGTTGTGGATCATTACCACTATCTAATTCCAGAACATTCCTTCCTATCACCACAAAAAGAAACCCAAACCTATTAGTAGTCACTCCCTATATACCCCTCTCCCAACCCTTGGAAACCGCTGATCTGCTTTTTGTCTCCATGAATTTGCCTGTTCTGGATATTTCATATAAACAGAATCACATAATATGTGGCCTTTTGTGTCTGGCTTCTTTCACTTAGCGTAATGTTTTCTAAATTTACCCTATAACATGTATCAGTACTTCATTCCTTTTTATGGTTGAATAATATTCCATTTTATGGCTAGACCATGTTTTGTTTATTCATCAATTGATAGACGTTTGGGTTGTTTCCATTTGTGGGGTTTTATGAATAATGCTGCTGAGAACATCGCGTACAAGTTTTTGTTTGAACACCTGTTTTCAAATCTTTGGTGTGGAATTGGTGAGTCATATGATTAACTCTGTGTTTAACTTTTTGAGAATTTCCAAACTGTTTTCCACAGTAGTTGCGCCATTTTGCATTCTCACCAGCAAATTATGAGGGTTCCAATTTTTCCACGTCTTTCTCAACACTTCTTATGGTCTTTTTTCTTATAGCCAGTCTAGTGGGTATGGAGTGGTATCACACTAGTTTTGCTTTCCATTTTCTAGTGACTAATGATTTTAAGAATGTTTTCATGTGCCTATTAACCATTTCTATATTTTCTTTGAAGAAATATCTATCAAATTATTTATCTATTTTTAATTGGGTTATTTTTATTTTTATTGTTGAGTCGTAGTTCTTTATGTATTCTGGATACTAGCCATTTATTAGATATCTGTTTTGCAAATATTTTCTTCCATCTGCGGGTTGTTTTCACCTTCTTGACATTATCCTTTGAAGCACAAAAGTTTTTTTTTTAATTTTGATGAAGTCTAATGTATCTATTTGCTCTTTGTTGCTTGTGCTTTTGATGTCATATCTAAGGAACAGTTGTAAGAAATTTTTGTATTATGTATTTGTTCATTTTTGTACTACATATTCCTAGTTCTATCAGATCACGAATCATTTTTAATTAAAAATGATTAAAAATTAATTTAAAAGCATTTTAATTTTTAAAAATTTATTAGGGATTTTAAACTAATGACTGAAATGTTCTACTTTTTACATTTTTATTAGAAATTTTTTACTGAAGAATATGATTGATTTTATGAAAAATGTATATTTTCTGTTCAAAGGATGTAAGAGTCTCTCTCTGCATCTATCACTTTCAGTCTGTTTCTGTCTTTCTACCACTCTGTCTGTGTGTATGTATCTATCTGTCTGCCTTCCTAACTATAGATGCATGGGCGTATTTATTGATTTTATTTATTCATCAGCTTCTTCCTATCCTTACTTAATTTTTAGCCACTAGATCTTTCCTCTGTTTGTGTGTGCTTATTGATTGTGATATTTAGTTTCAATCCTTATTTATTTTTTATCTATTAGTTCTGAAAGAAGTGAATTAAATATCCAGTATAATTGTACTTTATTTATTGTCACTTCTTGCATTTCTACTTCTTTTTGCTT
Source organism: Pteropus vampyrus (assembly GCF_000151845.1). Lineage (NCBI taxonomy): Eukaryota > Metazoa > Chordata > Mammalia > Chiroptera > Pteropodidae > Pteropus > Pteropus vampyrus. The sequence goes on along the minus strand of NW_011889364.1, from coordinate 494,599 downwards.
TCTGAATTTATCTGCTATGTTGTTTGATGGATGCATATTAATGACTGAGATATAATTTTCTGTTAAGTATAAATATATAGTGTCCTCCTTTACCTCATTTAGAGCTTTTAACCTTAAATTCCACTGAGTCTGATATTAATGTTAAACATTCTGTTTTATTTCCATTTTAATTCTCCTAGTATCTCTTTGTATACCCTTTATTTTTAACATTATCAGTCTTCTGAAAACAGCATATAGATGGATATTATTTTTTAGCCTAACGTTCCAGTTTTCTATTGCTATGTGATAAACTCCAAACTTATTGGCACAAAGCAACCATTTTATTAGACTCATGGATACTGTGGGCCAGAGATTCAGAAAAAGCACAGCAGAGATCACTCTTCTCTGCCCCATGATATCTATGATATCCTCAGCCAAAATGTTCAAATGGCTGGTTGTGACTCAAATGACTGAAAGCTGGAATTATCCAGAGACACCTTCACTCACATGTCTAGTGTCTGGACTGGGATGACTCAAGAGACCCAGTCAGAGCTTTTTTTTTTTTATACCTTGTTTCAAAGTACCATTGTGGCACTTCTGCAATAGTCTGATGATCGAAGCAATTACAAGCCTACTCTGACACAAAGGGATAAGACAGTGAGCTCATATCTCAACGGAAAGAGTGTCAAATAATTTGGAGGCCATGTTTTAAAACTGCCACACTCAATTTGTTTATCTCTGTTTTAACAGTGGATTTCTATTTACATTTAGTGTAATGGCTGATACAATTTTTCCCTCCATCTTACTGCATTTTGTCTTAATTTTATATTATTATTATTTTCTCATTTACCTTTTTCTTACTTGCTTTTGCTTAATCAAGTTACCGTTAACTTTATTTTTTCCTTTATTTATTAAAAGTTCTATACTTTTCCATCCTATTAATGATTATCTTCTCTTTCTTAATTTCATAATCAAACACATGTTTCTCTGCTATTATTTGAAAAACTCACCAATGATTTCCCCCACCAGGATGCATTGTTTTCCCTATCAAGATGTTTCATTTCACCCTTACTTTCCCTCTCCCAGTAAAGAGATGAGGTCTTTAAAATATTCTTCTCATTTCCTTCTCTCTCCACCCACTGCCCCCATGAATATTACTTTTATCTCAAGGTTCATTGCTCACCCTTGCTTCCTCTTCCTTTCATCTTCTCCTAAATTGAGGTTTCTGTACTTGTTAATTTCATACTTGTTGACTTGTTTGCTTGGAGTACTTTCTTGCGTGTTTTCTTCCAATTGAGTACATGGGTACTATCTTTCAATTATTGCATAATCTCACATTTCTTTCACTCTAACAAGTAAATTATATCTTGCCTTGGTGGAGAAGTTTTTAGTTTGGTCCTCTTATCCCAGTAATCTCTCAATGCATATCCCAGTAATTACAGAAACTGGCTTCAAGCTTACAGGGTAGCAGACAGGAATTCCAATATCAATCTGAGTCTCTTTCCTTTGTAGTGATTTGTAACTTGTTTTACACTTTGTATGGTTTCTTCCCAGAAGCTCCAGAGACCATTCTTACATTTTATTGACTAGGGATGTGTCACATGACCAATCAAGCTGAAAGGGAATCTGTGAAAGATTGTACCTGAGAAACAGGAACAAGATTGCCATGTCTGGTGTCAATGTAAGACACATCCAAACCTGTAGAGAGTTTTAATGAGTTTATTTGAGCCAAACTGATGACAATTGCCGAGAAGCAAATTCTCAATGGATTAAGAAAATGGTCCCAAGAATGGCAGTTTTGCAGCTTATTTTATACATTAGAAGCAAAGGAGGAGGAGTAAAGAGAGTGTAAAGGGAGAAAGCAAAGCAGGGAAATCTCTGGGATTGGATAAAAAGTAAAACGGAGAGACACATACTCCTTTTACATTGGTAGGTACAGGATAATTAATAAGTAACATCTACAGCACAGAGAGATGGTGTTCAGGGAACATGATAACAATGAGAGACTCTGCAGTCTCTGCCCTGGTGCCCCTGAGAGGTCTGGAAAAAAAGAGATTACTCTGACATTCCAAGGGTATGTTACCTTAGATTAAAAAAAAAAAAAAAAGGCTCGATTAAGGTAAAGATTGACCTTTGTCAAAGAGACTACAGGCCCAGGATGTGACTACCTGCCATGACCCACTTTTAGTTAGGAATTTTTATATTCAGACCATCCAATGTGGTTAATTTCGGTCTCTGAGTTTGTAAGGCCTGCCATGCAGGCTCCCCTGAGTTTGTCAGGTTTAGTATATGGCCCCCTTTTCATCCGCACTGGTCTAAAAAATGGTGTTTTATGCTGGTCTCAGTCTGTTGATAGCAATGCTATAGGCTAGAAATGCCTCGGGGCACTCACCTGGGCTCCTTTCTGAGTCAACATTAGAAATGGACCAACTCTTGTGGTTTATATTACGATTGCAAGAAGCCCTTCAGCAATAACCATTAGGAAATTTTGAAAAGATACAGGTTTATTATTTACAAGGCCTGGAAATTACACAGCTCACCTGGGACCACACAGCAGTGTAGTGGGTAGAGGGAGAGAGTGCGCATGGGTTTCAAGGGCTCACTCGTTACTGGTGAATTTAAAACATAAGAGTGGGAATTTAAAGCACAGGAAGAGAAAAAAACAATTAGCCCAAATTATCAATTATCAAAATCAACCAAGATCTCTAAAACAAAGGAATCTCAGTTGGGGGAGGTGGCCTGGCATTTCATCTAGTCCTGTGGCTGGCAATATGTTTTTTGAGATAGCTGGCTTTGAGGTGGATGCCCCGGCAGTCAAAGTTTAAGTCAGGTACTTGTATTACAAAAGGGAAAAAACAGGTCAGGGTTTATACCATAAATAGGAACAAGATTGCAATGTCTGGGCTCCCGAGTAAAGAATGACTATATCGCACTCTGAAAACCCTAGATTTCATGTTTTCTGTACCAGACAGAGAACTCACACATTTTCGCTACCCACTTGACACCATTTTAAAGGGGCTACAGGTGACCCTCAGGACTGAAGGGTCCTGACTTTAAGAAAGTCATCCTAACTCAATTAGTTTAACAGATGTGTTAGTCAGCTAGAGCTGCAATAAAAAAATATAACAGGCTGAGTGGCTTAAACAACAGACATTTATTTTCTCACAGTTCTGGAGGCTGGGAAGTCCATGATGAAGGTTCTGGCAGATTTAATTTCTAGCGAGGCCTCTCTTCCTGGCTTGTAGATGTCTGCCTTCTGCTATATCTTCGCATGGAATTTCCTTGCCACATGCACACGGTAGCAGGGGAAGGGGAGAGCTCTCATGTCTCTTCTTATAAGGAGACTAATCCAATCAGATCAGGACCCCCATTCTTCTGACTACATTTAATCTCAGTTACCCCCTTAGAGGCCCCATCTGCAAATACAGCAACTCTGGGGTTAGAGCTACAACATATGAGTTGAGGGGGCAGATACAAACATTTAGTCCATAACAGACATGGTCAATGCCCCACTTAGATGCCTCCAGCATTTGCCATTCCTTTGCATGCCAAGTCTGAGACTTTTTCTGGCTACTGGACACCACTCAGCCCGTGCTCAGGACAGGTGGAAGTATTGTGGAGTTACCACTCCCTGGGAACATTCCTCCACAAATAAATTATGAAGTTTGGTGGATAAATACCCCAGCTCCCTCACCGCTTGCATGCAGTCACTCTGAAGTGTTTGCTCTACACTGCCTCCCAGAGGTTCCCAGAGGAATTGAGCCCCAGTTGCTCAAAGTGGAAACTTGCTTGATAATATCCCCCTTATTTCCTGCCATCCCTGTCTCATTTCAGCACTTGCCTTCCAGTGTTTTCTGAGATCCCTTGCACTGGAATCCTTGTCTCAATGTCTCCTTCTTGGAGAACCCAACCAAAGTCACAGAGAAAGGAAAGAACAAAGACAGCCATTCCCTTAACCGATTGTCTTTGAAAGCCAGGACAGACCCCAGTGGAAAGGGTATAGCCTGTGGCACATATTAGATGCTCAATAAGTCTTGGTCTAATGAATAACCAAATTTCTCCTTTATGTTTCAGATATTGATGAATGTAAACCACCCTTTAGTATATATTGTGGATCAAATGCTGAATGTCAGAACGTTGAAGGAGGTTTCTACTGTCGCTGTGACCTTGGCTATAAACTCCTCTCTGGGGATACACAGTTCCAGAATTCCCACGAGAACACTTGTCGGAGTAAGAAAATTCTTGTCTCCTTATCTTCCTTCCTCATTTTTTCATTGAGTCTAACACAGAAAAGATATTTTTTGTGGTGGGGACAGAATGTGGTTCTATTTTCTTCCAGGAAATAGATAGTGGAAAGAGAAGGAAAAAAAAAGAAGTTCAGAAAAATAACAGAGTTAAGAAGGCAAGCGCAATTTGGATATGAAGGTGACCAGGTGGTCAACGAGACAGGATTCTTTGAATTGCAAAGAAAAGAAACTCACTCGGGTAACTTAAGCAGAAAAGATGAGTTTATTTTAAGGATGCATGAGTATGTCTTGGAACTCAAGGACAAGAATATAGCTGAGCTTATGCTCTGAACTGAAACTGGGGACTCAACACTATCGGGCTGCCCCAGTCTCTGATACTCTTTGGTTCTTCTGTCATCTCCTGTATTCTCTTTTGTTGCAAATGGACTTTCTCTGCTTCCTAGTCCATAGTACAGGAAATATGGCCAGCAGCTCCAAATCTTACCATTGTTACTGATCCAACCACCAAGGAGAGATCAACTGACTCTCTCTTGAACCTAATTGCAAAGTCTTTGGAAATGTACAAATAGGTCCTGTTGGGGTCATATGCCCACCCTCGGATCTGAGTCCAGGGGGAGGTACCATGTTCTATAAGCATGACCACTCTCATACAAACTATATAGATGGGGAAAGTCTATACCCAAGAAATATGAGCCTTGGCAGACTCTCCGTGAGGTATTGGCTATAGTTGGAATGATAATAGAGAGTCTGTCTGTCTGTCTGTCTGTCTTTATTTATTTGTTTGTTTGTTTGTTTGTTTGTTTGTTTGTTTTTGAGAGAGTCTTTAAAGCTAAATTCTAGAAAGCTAATAGCTAAATATTAATTTCATTTATGCTATGTACCAGGTACTACACTAAATGCTTTACAAGCATTATTCATTTACGATAATCATATGAGGTAAGCATTGTTATTACAGGTAAAGAAACTGAGGCATCCAAAAGTTAATTAACTTGCCCAAAGTCAGCTAGCTAATAAGCAGACTTTTAATGTGAGTCAGCATGCATTGATAGTCTGCACTCTTAACCAATTGCTACACTGCAACATGGGCCTCAGGGAAGCCATAAAATGGACAAAGCACTTCTTTTCTGGTGCAAAAAATAAAAAAACAATAATAATAAGTTATCCCTCTTTATCAGTTAAAATCCAGCCTGGAAAACAGAAACCACATTAGATCTTAAAAACATAAGGAAGTTTATAGAGAGAATTGGCGCTGGTGAAGGAAGAGCTGAGAGGTCAAAAGAGGAATAGGGAGGCAACACAAGATTAGCAATAGCAGAGGTCTGAAGCCATCCTATACCTAGAGGGCCAGGGGAGAAAGTGGTATTACTAGGACCCAAGAATTGGGTCCATTTAAAGAGAGGTGGAAACTTAGAAGAAGTATAACCAATGCTGGAGATACCACAAGAAGCATAGAGAAGGAGGAAAAAATACCCTGGCTCCTCCCTTTCTCTCCTCTCCAATATTCTACCAGCATTTACCATTGGCCGAACCCACTAAGAAGCCATAGGGCAAGAGATATTGGCAATTGGAGCTCTTTATGAAACAGAACAGAGCATAGAAAAAGTAGGCTTCAAGGACAAATTGGTAGTTGACCGAAGACCACTGTTTCCCAAAAATCTGAAGTATTTTGTTTACAAATGTAAATTAAAGTGGGAGCCTGGTGAGACTCACTGTAGAGATAGTCTATGTCAACCTGTGTTGTTTAAATGTGGCCGGGGGTTCTTATGATATGAGATAGTGAAGGTATCACTCCCTTCTTTCCAAGCTTTCTTCAAAAAAATGACACTTACCTGTGAATCTCAATTCGCCCTTCTATGTTCTTAAAGTTGTTCTATTCCATTTTTAGCCTCCCTTATGTAAATTCTCAATTTTTCTTTTCATTGTTGAGATTTTCGGTCACTAGGTCTATAGCTGAGGCAAGGATTATAGTTGATGGCTCCAGTTGGAGGGTGGAGAAAAGATCATTGATAATGTTAGGAGAGAAGCTGGCTGAAACAAGTTTTAAAGTGTTCTCATCCTTCTCACCACCACTAACCTGATGTCTATTACGATGCTTTTGGCTTTAAGTAATGTACCTGACTAAAAGTGATTATCGATAGGGATCATCAATAAATCCCAATATAATAAAAAGCCCAGAGATAGATAGTTTCTCATTTGGTTAATGTAGCATTTCAATAATAGAGCTCTGGTTTGGCTGTTATTGGCTTTCCCTCTGGTTTCCCCGCTGTTGGTCCCAAAATGGCTGCTGCAACTCCAGACATCACATTCTCATACATCCATGCCTCTGTATGAAAACAAAGAGAAGAAAATTGGTATTCCTGAGCCTCTCCCTCTTTTTACCATGGGGGGAAAAAAAAAAAAAGCTGTCTTCAGAAGCCTCAACAGACTTCCCCTTATGTCTCTTTGGCTAGATAGGGGTCAAATTCCTACCCCGAAAGTAGTTCCTGGAATAACAGAATAAGATCTCAGAGCTCAACCCTGGGATTGAAGGCAGTGCCAGCTTCACATACTTGAACAAAATGAGTGTTCTGATAGCAGGAAGAAAAGAGGCATAGCTGCTGGGTGGGCATTCTCCAGAGTGTGACATGACCCCTAACTTTCGGATCCCTCTAATAGTGCATAATATTAGGTCCTGGAATTGATGATGGGGAACTTCTCTTGTAAAGTCTCATAGATAATCCCGAGAGGAGAAAAGAGTACATGTCTCTGGAATGGAGACTTTCTCCTTAGATTGATAGAACAATGGAATTAAAGCTCCAGAAAGATTGTTCCTTTGTGCTCCTCTTCACCCAGCATTAAGGCCATGAGGTTGGAGACCCCACAGCAGAGAGCTTAGAAGAAGATTAACAAAGATCGTTGCATCACACCACCCACCCCACCCCCAGATTTTCTGAGAAGCTCAAAGTCATGAGCAGCACAAACCTGCAGTTTGAGATCAGGAAACCTCGCATGACAATTATCAGGGCAACCTTGCACCAATAACATTCACACTAGGTCAGTTATGCAGTTCCTGTTAACTGGGGAGTCCAAGACTTCCTGGTTCTTCCACAAAGCCAGGGGTCTCGGAACAAAGGGGGCCAATTATGCCAAAGAGGAAACAGGACTACTCAGGGGGTCTAAGGCCTCCCTAAAACGATTAAAACAGGATCTCTCAGACCAAACTAGAAGATGACAGTGGAAAGAGGCTCTCTTGGTACAAAGACCCCATGAGAAGTAGGATACCTCTTCCAGGATGAGCTGGATTACAGAGCCTCTTCCAGGAATAGCTGATTATAGAGTCCCAGCTATTCTGCAGCAGGGTTCTTAGGTAGCTCAGGGGACACAAGCGGATGTCTGTGAATGACTGAAATTGCTCGCGCCCCATCCTGATTCCTGTGTGTGTGTTTCCGCACTTGTGGAGTGGTATAAGCTTTGCACTTAGACAAATATGGATTCGAACCTGGACTCTACCATTTACCCCCGCATGACTTTAGACAATTCCTTAACCACCCTGTGCCTCTGTTTACTCATCTGCTTGAAAGATATAGCAACAGAACCTGACTCGTGGGATTGTTGCAAGGATTAAATGAGATCATGCATGTGAGATGGCATTCAACAAGTG
>NW_011889364.1:471445-485838 GCF_000151845.1 Pteropus vampyrus | reverse complement strand
TTCTGAACTCAGAGTTGTAAATCAGAATTCCTGCACTCTTTTGTTTCTATTACAGTTGACGTTGAATATTATATTAATTTCAGGTGTACGACATAGCGGTCACACATTAATATAACTTACAAAATGATCTCCCCAATAAGTCTAGTATCTACCTGGCACCATACATAATTATTACAATATTATTGACATATTCCCTATGCTGTACTTCATATTCCCATGACTATTTTATAACTACCAAGTTGTACTTCTTAATCCCTTCACCTTTTTCACCCAGTCCTCCAACTCCCCTCTCATCTGGCAACCATCAGTTTGTTCTCTGTATCTATGAATTTGTTTCTGTTTGGTTTGTTCATTTATTTTGTTTCTTAGATTCCACATATAAGCAAATTCATATGGTATTTTCTTCCTCTGTCTGACTTATTTTGCTTAGCATAATGGATCCTCTAGATTCATCCATGTTGTTGCGAATGGCAAGATTTCATTTTTTTTTTTTTATGGCTGAGGAATATTACAAGTTCTTGTACCCTTAAGACAAAACCATCAATATTACAAGAAAGCTCTTTGCCCTTTTTAACAAATAGACTTAGCTGAAAACCAAGAAATAGACTAGGTACAGATTTAACCTTAGTCTGATAATAACAGGTATGTAAACATTTGCTAGCCTTTTTGTCCTCTAAAACAGAGATGGTTGTCCTCACAAAGCACAATAAGCAACACACAAGGTCCCATTAACAGCTGATAACCAAAAATGGACTCTTCTGTTTCAGTTCTAATTCCTAGCCTGGCTGAATTTAAAAACCTGAGGCATCTAATTTTGTTTCCTCAGCCATTTCAATTATAACATCTAGCCAAGACTGAATTAAAGAACTTAGAGCTTACACTTTTCTGCTTCCTCTATGCTAGGGTATCTCTATCACAGCAATATTGACATTTGGGGTCATAATCCTTTGTGATCAAGAGCCTTCCTGTACTTTGCAGGATGTTGAGCAGCATTCCAGGCCTCCATCCACCAGATGCCAATAGCATTTCCTGCCCCAAAACGTGACCACCAAAAATGTCTCCAGCCATTTCCAATGTCCCCTGGGGGCAAAATTACCCCCAGTCAAAAAACACTGATCTACACCATGACAAGGAACTTGAACTCTGATTCCTCCAAACAGCAGACAAGCTTGTAAATAAACATAAAGAGCTGACTTCAGGCCTTCTAGATGCAAAGTTACCCACCTCACTTGCCCACCTCTTCACCCTTTCTCTCTCAGTTCCAACAGTAACTTCTCATGATGTCTTTTGCAGAGATCACCTCCCCAAACACAACCAAAGGCAAGAAAGAGGTGAGTGGAAGCTGACTGCTGGAACTTAGCCAGGTAACAAATGTTTACAAAGCCCCAAACTAGCAAATGGCAGTGGATACTATATATTATATGTGTACTACATATTATATATCATATGTTGATATACTGTATATCATATACATGATATATATATCTCACTATAAAGGTAGAGAGATAATGATGATGATGATAGTAATAGATGATAGATAGATGATAAATGATGATGATGATTATAGATAGATAGAGATGATAGATAGATATAGTGAGCATGTATATATGGGTATATATGTGTACATGTGTGTATGTACTGTCCCCTAAAGATGAAATCCTATCCGCTAAAGATAGAATCAATCCCAGACCAAGAAAGACAAACTAAGCAAGACTGTATTAGGCTATGCTTAGCTGCTGCAACAAAGAGGCCCAATTATTTAATGATTTTTAAAAGATAGATCTTTATTACTTTCTGAGTTAGCAGTTCAGAGGTGAGAAGTCTAAGCTGGTTAAGGGATTCTGCTCTGTGAGGCTATTAAGGGTTCCAACATTCTTTCCATACTATTGCTCCACCATCCCCTGGCATCTTGTTCTCGACTGCATGATCAAAGCTGGGTTACTGCAATGTTGCGTTCCTGCCAGTGGGGAGAGGAGAGAGGGAATCCAGGGCAAGTTGCCTGGAGTACAGGGTGAAAAGAAGAGAGTAGAAAGAGGAGACGCATCTACTCACTGTATAATGTGCTAATAAGGGTATGATCATTTCCTTAGAGACTTTTTTTTCTTAATTTTTCGATTACCATTGATATTCAGTATTATAGCAGTTTTAGATACACAGCATAGTGATTAGAAATTAATATAACAACGAAGTAATCACTCTGATAAGTTTAGTACCCATCTGACACTGTACATAGTTGTTACAATATTCCTGGCTATATTTCCTATGCTGTGCTTAACATCTCATGACTATTTTGTAACTACCAATTTTATTTCTTAATTCCTTCACCTTTTTCACCCAGCCCACTAACTCCCCTCCCATCTAGCAACCATCAATTTGTTCCCTGTATTTTATGAGTTTGTCTCTGTTTTGTTTGTTCATTTATTTTTTTTAGATTCTACATATTAGTGAAATCATAAGGTATTTGTCTTTCTCTATCTGATTTATTTTAGTCAGCATAATACCCTTGAGGTCCATCCATGTCGTTGCAAGTGGCAAGATTTTATTCTTTTTTTGTGGCTGAGTAATATTCCATTGTGTATATATATATACACACAATCTGTTGTCATCTAGACTGTGAGCTTCTTGAGGGCATAAATAAGAGCAAGTCCACATCGGAAGTTCCACAAATGTTCACTGAAGTCATAAACAAATAATCAAGCAATCAATAGGAACATTTCATTACAAAATTTCATTGCCAGCTCCCTCGAAAAGTTAAACACAGAATTACCATATGACCCAGCAACTCCACTTTTAGGAATAAACCCAAGAAAATTGAAAGCGAGAACCCAAATAAATACTTGCACATCCATGTTCACAGCAGCACTAGTCGCAACAGCCAAAAAGTGAGAACAACCCAAATGTCATCAGTAGATGAAAGCATAAACAAAATGTGGTCTATCCATACAGTGGAATGTTATTCAGCCATAAAAAGAAATGAACTTCTAATACATGTTACAATGTGAATGAACCTCAAAAACACACTGAAAGAAGCCAGTCACAAAAGGTCATATAATGTATGACCCCATTTATATGAAATGTCTGGAGTAGGCAAATCCATAGAGACAGAAAGCAGATTAGTGGTTGCCAGGGGCTAGGAGAGGGGGGAGTGGAAAGTGACAGTCTAATGGGTTTTATTTTGGAGTGATGAAAATGTTTGGAACTAGATAAAGGGCAGTCAGGCAGGAGGCAAGTTGTACAACATTGTGGATGTACTAAATTGCCACTGAACTGTATACTTTAAAATGGTGAATTTTATGTTGTGTGAATTTTACCTCAATTAAAAAAAAATGTATTGCCAGAAAAAGGTAGATGTAAAGATCTTATGATAGGTCAGATACTTCATAGCGGTTCTGAAGCCAATACTTTGGTGCCTACTCTGTACAAATGGGTTTGAATCAAGAAGACTTTAGCTGTCATTTAGAGAGAGATTTTCTCTATCAGGAGGCGGGGGTGGGGAGGCAAGTTGCTCCTAAACTAGCATGCTCCACTCAGAATTTCCATAAAGACTCAGATTGAAAGAGTAGAACATTAAGAAAGTTTATGTGAACCTCCAGTTCTGAATGTTCCTCCAGTCCTTTGTAATATCGCTCTGCTTATAATTCTTTGGTATGATAGTATTTTCCTCTTTGGATCATTCATTCAGTTCAAGAATACTTACTGAGCATCTACTATTTGCCAAGGGATGTTTTAGTTGCTGGGAAACAGCTGTGAACAAGACAAAGTCCCTATCCTGATGAGACTTACTGTCTAGACCCACAAATCTCCTGGGGAGCTTGTTAAAGTGCAAATGTGAATTTAGCGCACCAAGAGTCTGCATTCCTAACAGTCTCTCAAGTGATACTGATGCTGCTAGACTGAGGACTATGCTTTGAGTACAAAGATGTGGGGATCAGCATAAAAATAGTCTTTCAATTCATTTATGTTTCAGTTTTTAAAGTTTCACCTTGGCCTTCATTCTTCTCCAGCCACTGGCCCATCTCTTTGCTATCTTTCATAGACAAATTTCTTGATTTAAAAAGGCCAGTTAGAGTGTCTTCTAAGCTATAAGTTTACCTAAGAGTTTCTCTTTGTATAATATTGTAATGTTATAAAAATAGAGACTGAAGCATTCTTGGCTGTGAGGGTTGTCTCATGCAATAGAGGATGTGGAGTAGCATCTCTGGCTTCCGTCCACTGCATATCAGGAGCACCCCCTCAGTGGTGACAATCATAAACATCTTCAGACATTACCAATGTCCTCTGGGTGTCAAAATTGCCTCTGTTTGAGAACTTCTGGTCTATTTCTAGCAAACTTACCACTTCCCTGTTGGTAAAAGAGGTTCACAATAACTAACCCTTATCTGGTATTTACCAGGCACAGACACATAGCATCTCTTAACTCATTTAATCTTGCCAAAAACTCTATGGAGTCCTATTACTGTCCCATCTTAACTGAGGCACAGAGTGATCGAGTGACTTTCCCAAGGTTGCTCAGCCAGTGAATGGTAGAGTCAGGATTCGAACCAGGTCCTCTGGCTCTAGAACCTGTTTTCTCATGCTTTTGACTGTCCCTCAGGACTGTGGGACCTATCAGAGTGGATTTTTATTATTATCATTTATATCTTTAAAGCTACAACAGGTTGTTGAGAATTTCGAGTCACTTCTCATCAACAAGACTCTCTGGGGAACAGGAGAGAAAAGAGAAGTTGCATCCATGATCACATCTCTTCTCCAGACTATGGAATCCAGTGTTCTAGAAACTGCCTTGAAAACCCCAAACCAAGAAATCCAGAAAGTTCAAAACAGCACTATGGGTAAGGAGACAATATGGCCTGATACACACAGGAGGCTGGTTACTAGCTGGGATCTGGATTAAGCAATTAGAAATTAAATACACTGCACGTGTCCATTTATAGAAAATGCAAACTAGTCTATAGGGGGACGAGGGGATGTGAAAAGGGAGCATGAGAAAATCTGGGGAAATTTGGGGTTGATGAAAATGTTCACTACCTTGATTGTGGTGGTGATTTTACAGGTGTACACACCAATAAAATTCATCAAATTGTACACTTTAATGTGTGCAGTTTCTTGTACATCAATTACACCTCCATAGAGCTGCTAAAATATATATATATATTGTCAATCATTTCCAGTGCTAGATCTCAGATTTTGGCTTAAAGTATTTTTTAATCTAGTGCCTACATAACCTAATAGCACATGTAGAAGGAACATCTTACTACATGTTTTAAAAATAAAAATCCTTTTGTTACACATGTCGTACATATTAGTTATATAACCGTGTGAGATAATATGTTAATTAGGTTGACTGCGATTATCATTTCACTATGTGTGTGTGTCAAATCATATTGTACACCTCAAATATACATAATTTTTATTTTTAAAAATAAAAATAACTAAAATCCCAAAGCAAGATCAAATATTAATTTTTAAATTAGAAATAAAACACAGACAAAACTAAATTTAGACCAGCTGAATCTGCCCACAACCCAATCTTCTAATCCTATATCTATATAGGCACATGTTTGATGAAGAGACATATTTGTTGTGTGTATTTTCTTTTACATACGGTTGCACAACCTGCTTTTTCACTTATTATCTCCCTAATATCTTTCCATGTAAATTATGTATAGCATCATTACTGATGTTATTGTCTTCAGTGGTTTATAGAGTTGCATTGTATAAGTGTACCATAATTTATTCATTTCCCCATTCTGGGAAATGTGGGGTTTGCCAAACAACCCTGTAATAAAGACCACTCAAAATTTATCTGTATGTATTTGTTTGATATTTTCTTAGGATCAACTCATAAAAGAGGAGTTATTAAGTCAAGGGGAAAAAACATTTTAGACTCTAGTACACATCACTATACTGGCCTCCAGAAATGTTTGTTGTGCTTTTATTCCGCTCAGGGATATCAAAGGATTGGTATATGTCTAACGAACCATTTCTGTTTCACCAATTTGTCTGATAAAGTACTTTATGCTCTGGAAAAATAATAATAATGAAAGTAAATTTAAAAGGTAAAATCTAGTGTCTAACCATCTTGAGAAACTGGAATCTGGACACTTTCATCCTGAATTAAACCATGTTTCATATTATAAGTAACTCATCTTTCCTGATTTAGCCAGCTTCTAATTAATTGGTAACCAGCGCCCACAATGGGCTTCAGTCTTCTTGTTTATAAAACAAGAAAATAATACTGCATAAAATGCACTTAGAACTGGGGCCGGTAATAGCTATGATTTTGATTATTCTATTTTTCATTCTCTATTATTACAAAATTTTACTTAAATAGTATTCTTTTTTTCCTATTCCTATCTACTTTATTTATAATAGTATCATTCTTTGCTATTTTGTTATGCTATTTTGTTACTTGCCTTTTTTACCTTTTAACCAAAAGAAGGCACAATAAAAATCCAGCTTCAACAATGTCCAACTCACAGCCAGTTTTCTTTTTAAGCTAAATATTTTTTATGAGTTTGTTTCTTCATTGCAATTCTTTCATGACTTCAACTTTATTGGAAGCATGGTTCCCTATTATAGAGATAAATCATCAATTATTTAATTAATTCCTTTTTGTCGAACATTTAGGTCATTTCCCATTTTTTACCATCATCATCTATGCTGCTATGAACTTTCTTATAGCTATATCTACCCTTTCAACCATAATTGTTCTGAGAATAAATTTCTAGAAAGAAATGTTAGAGAATATTAGTTTAGAACTTGGTTTCAAGATTGGAGTCTCACCTAATTTGGAACTTCAGTTTCCTGATATGAATAACAGTTCATCATGGGGATATATGAGGCTGTCATAAGATGACAATGTATAAAGCAATGTATAGCGCAGTGCCTGGCACCTCCTAGACACTTGCGGCCTGTTTGTGTTGCTGTGGACATTTTTAAGGCTTATAAAATACTGTTGTGGTTACCACAGGGAAAAGAGGGTGGAGGAGGTAGAAAAGGATTAAGGAGGTCAAATATATGGTGACAGAAAGAGATTTAACTTTGGGTAGTGAACATACAATGCAATGTATAGATGACGTATCATAAAATTGTACACTTGAAACCTATATAATTTTATTAATCAGCATCACCCCAATAAACTTAATGTTAAAAATATAATAATGGTAATAATGGTATAATAAAGCTTATAATAATGGTAAGCTTGCCCGGTACCTTTCTTATCAGCTATTGAAACTCGAGTTGTTACAGACAATTGCTCTGAGGAAAGAAAGATCTTCAACTTGAACGTCCAAATGAACTCACTGGACATCCACTGCAATGACATCATCCAGGGAAACGTACAAGGTACATATGGTGGCTGCATTCAGAATCCATAAGACACGCACAGCAATATCACTGTGTGAGTCATGAGGAAATACCCCCAGCAGGTTCCTCCCTGATAGATAATTTTCAGCATGGAAGAGACTTCTTTGCAATTTGGGGGCTGTTCTGTCTGTGTCTCAGTTCAGGTCCAACCAGAAGCAGTTTGTGGGACAATTTTAAGGAGGTCAAGTGTGAGGATTTCATTTGGGAAGTGATCCCAGGAAACAGCCTCTTCTTTGCCCCTCTTCTCACCTTTCATATCATTTTCTTCTAAGGGTAGAACTTTTTTTATGTAAATCAACTAAACCTCTCTTTTTTCAGTTCTAGTCTCCCAAGTTTTACCGCATTCAATACAAAAAAAGGTTCAGGGCCACAGATACAAAGTCTGTCTCAGAATGTGAGAAGGGAAGAGACACTGAAAAGCTCAACTTATTTCAACCCTCATATATATTAATATGTATGTACATATATGTGTGTATACATGTACGTGTTTACATGTGCGTGTATAAATATCTGTACATATACATCATCTTTAAAAAGGTAAATAATGACTCAGGAAAATGCAAACGAATGCTGTCAAAGACCATATTTGACTCATTAATTAATGAAGAAAGCAATAAAATGATAAGAAGTTCAAAGGCAATTTGAAGAACAGATATTCACACATGAGCGTATTCATGTACGGGACAGTCACAAATACAGAAATCAATATGCTGACAGATGCACTCTGGTCGATAGCCTGTAGGGCAATGCCATGTAATGTTTGGGTTTATGTTTTCCATAGGGCAGAAAGCAACTGCATATCCACCAGACAAAATGCACTTGTGTTTATGGAAAGCACTGTGCTACTATCAGTGTTCTACATGTTATCTTCTATGCCTACGGCGTAGTGAAATAGAGTTGTTACTTGGCAGGAAAAAATCAATATAAAAGTGCAACACTCCTATAGAATCAGATAATTTCCAATACTCAGCTCTCACTGGCTATCTTGGACATGCACATATATTTAGATACATATATACATGCCTAGAAAAAATCCAGAATAGGTATGTATATGTATTTCTAATCAGTAATTATCTCTAAGTGGTAGAATATTATATGAATTTTATTTCATTTTCTCTTTACTCTTTTTCTCATCAAAATTTTATCATTTATTTTTACAACAACTAAATCGTGGCATTCAAATAATATGACACTCTACAGTCACTAAAATAAATAAACCAAATATACATGTATTGGTATGGTTAAATCTTGAAAACACTAACGAGAATGACAGAATAAATTTGTAAAAGCAACTCTGTGACTATCCTAAAAAGCATTGAATTTAAGACTTTAAGTGGGTGAATTATATCTCAATAAAGCTATTTTTTAACAGAAGAAAGAATGCTATTCATTTTATTAAAAATTTGAATTTTTTCAAGAATATAACTATTTAGTAATATTGGATATCATTACACTGTTTAAGAAATTACTGTCAGTGCCCTGATTCATATTGGTGATTCAAAAGGAATTATCGTAGCTGTGGTAGTAACAACAATAATGTATAAAATTTATTGAGCCCATGTGCCACAGCATCTTCTAAATGTTTTAAACCTATTGATTCAATTAGACCCAGTGCTTTCAGGTATATTTATTATTATTCCCGTTTTACAGTTGAAGAAGCAGAGGCATTGTTTACTAAAGATTACACAGCTAAGTGATTATAATCAAGAGGTTTCTTGAGCTTTGGGCAATGGGTCATCATGGATAGTAAATAGCACCTCATTTATTTGACAGCAAAAATAGTTTTTTTCCCACTTAGTATTTAACATAAATGCAACTTAATCAGTGTGAGTTTGTGACTATAATTGCATTTTGATGAAAATGTTTCTGAAGTTTGTTGCATATGCCCTTATCTTAATAAACAAAAAAAAAAGATTAAAAAAAAGAAGAAGAAAGTTGCATAGGGATATCCAAGTGTGATAACATTTATGTGAATTTTTAAACAAAGAAAATAAGAATACATATTGTTATAGAAACCTACATATGTAGTAAAATTACAAAAGTATTCATGGAAAGGCTACACTTCCACTTCAAGTTCATGGTTATTTCTGGAGAAGGAAGAAAGGCAATGAAATAGTGAGAGCTTTAGCCATATCTAAAACATTTTATTTCTTTAAAAAATAATTCCGAAGCCAATATGACAAAATGATAACATATGTTAAATCTGGATGTAGATGTCATTTATACTTTTCTGAGTGTTTGAAATATAAGTTAAACTTTTTTAGGAAATTAAGAAGATGTTTGACACTGTGCTGGGGGCCCTATGGTTTCCAAATGAATTCTCCTGCATAATCATATAGGAAATTTAGTGCCTGCTGGGAAAACAGAATTCAATCCATATGAAATAATTAGTGGGCAGGTGAATTCACACCAGAATGGCAGGGGCTGCATTTGAAATACAAGTTCAGAGAACAGCATCATAAGCTCCCTAAGGAGTTGGGGAAGACTTCCTGAACCAGAGGCTGGCACCGAGCTGGGTCATAAGGATGAGCTGGATTCAGGGAGAAAGAGCATGGGAGGAAGAGTAAACTTCCTAGGCACACCTGAGCACAGGTGCGCCAATCATAGTAGTATGACAGGTGTGGGGCAGGAAAGCGGATGGAAAGAATGGTGGCGGCACTTTGTTCTTCTGTTTCCTCAGGTCCCAGTGCGGTTGCCTTGATTTCATACTCTTCTCTTGGAAACATCATAAATGCAACTTTTTTTGACGAGATGAATGAGAAAGATGGAGTTTTCCTGAACTCCCAGGTAGTAAGTGCTGCTATTGGACCCAAAAGGAACATATCTCTTTTCAACTCTGTGATTCTGAGTTTTCAGCACGTGAAGGTGAGTCAAAGCTGCAATTTGAGCTTGCTTGGGTTTCACAGAGATAGAACAATTTCCAAAGCCTCCCCAATCAGTGGTTCTGGGCCTGCTCTGCCCCATACGGTTGCCAGGAGCCACCTGTAGTTAAAAAGCATTTAAAATGTGATTGATCTCACCATTTTGGATGGTCCTTGAAAACAGGAACTTTGTTTTTGGCATTTATCATCCAGACTATCCTAAACCTTGGATCCCTGTTCTCTCCCGGTATCCAGCTAATGAATAGTTAGCTTGTAACAGGAACTGTTTCTATTTATCAGAGTTTAGATGGGGGAAGGGACAAGGAACAGCCCGTGAAAGGGGGAAGAAGTTGTGAGTAATCCTTCACCTTTTCACTTCTTCATTTGCCATTATGGTCAAGGGTCATCTCAGTAAAGCCTCTAGCCACAAGTGGCACAAGTTCTCCTATGAAAGGAATATGAAAGAAATGGGTAATGATGACTGAATGCAGAAGTTAAAAAATAGGAAGAAAGGATGAGATAAGAAAGAGATAAGAAAGAAGTGAACACAGTAAGGGATGGTGAGTTCCACTTCCTGATCCTTGAGGATGGTGTCATACTCAGACTAAAGGTTGATAAGATGTGTCACCACTGAGTCCACTTATTACCATTTTCGAGTTTTAAAATACTAGTTCTTCAAAGCGTGGTTGATAGAGTGGGCATGAGTATGCATATTAAAAATGCCAAGAGCGAGAAAAATTGCTGTAGAGAAAAAAAGAAATGGTGGATGGGCAATGGAGAAGTAGAGCTGAGAGAGAGTAGCAGAGGAGAGATTAAAATGAAGTGAAAAATTAAGGAGAACTTTGGGGAAATAGTAGAACCTTAGAAGAGATTTTTTTTTAAATCATAGGAGTTTTTTTAATCGTAATTGTTTGTAATTTGCTTTGCAATATTAACCCTTTTCCCCAACATTCTACAAAATCTTGAATAAGATTTTTATTTATTGCGTTCATTAAAATAATTAATTAAAATAAAATGTGATGGGTCAAGATTGAGATTTCAAAGACTTAGTATTTCTAACACTTAGTATTTCCAGATTCCAAAAACTTAGTAAGAAAAAAGAATGTAAAGTAAAATATCTCCTTAATAATTTTTACCTTGATTACATATATTGATTTATAATGGCATATTAAAAAACACTACTTCGAATATAATGAGTTAAATAAAATCTATCTTTAAAATTAATTTGACCTGCTTCTCTACTTTTTTTAATGTGGTTGGTAGAAAATTTCAAATTACATAAGTGACTTACATGCTATTTCTCTCGGGCAGCATTACTCTAGTGTGTGGAATTATTTTAGTTGCAGGTACCTCCTACATCTATGAAATTTGAAGTAAGACATAATATTCATTTCTGCACAGAAGCCTGGTATTAACTGTAAAGACTACATAACTTAATCAGAAAAAAAAAGCTTATTTAATCCATTGCCTTTTCCCATTCTATGCCCAAATTCTTTTTTATTTTTCCTCGAAGTAATTCTCCCAAATAAATCTAGTACCCACTTGGCTGCCTAAACTCTTAAAGGTAGGAGGGGCACTAGCCAGACATAGATGCAGTAAAATTAATTTGTTCTCTTCCCTTTCAGCTCTGTTAAGACAATAAGTATTGAAGGAAGACTTACTGTTTGTGACAACATGAATGAACCTTGAGGTCATTATTCCAAGTGACATAAGTCAGACAGAGAAAGACAAATACTGTATGATCTCACTCATGTGTGGACTCTAAAAAAGCCAAACTCATAGAAACAGAATAGATTGGTGGTTGCCAGGGGCCGGAGGTGAGAGAAACAGGTGAAGGTGACCAAAGGATACAAACTTCCAGTTATAAGAAGAATAAGTCCTGTGGCGGGGGGGGGCGGGGATCTAATGTAAAGCACAGGGATTCTAGTTAACAACCACTGTATTGTATATTTGAAAGTCGCTGAGAGTAGATTTTAAAAGTTCTCACCACGAAATAAAAATTGTAGCTATGTGAGGTAATGGATGTTAACTAATCTGATTGTGGTTATTATTTCACAATGTTGGCATATAACAAATCATTACATTGTATACCTTAAACTCACAGTGTTATTGTCAATTACAAACTCACATATGTCAATTATGTCTCAATAAAGCTGGAAAAATGAATTCAATCTAATAATTAAATTTTTAGATTAAAAATCTAAAAACATAGGTTTTTCTATCTGATGCATAAAATCTGGGTGTGGAATCTGGGTATGGCATGGGGCAGTGAGGGTAAAGCAAGAAATCTGGGAATGCGCCAGTGGATTATCAAAGAAGATATAGGTTTCAAACAAGAGAACATCTTGCTCATCTCCTTGACTCCATGCAGTATTGCTCTAGAGGCCTGAGGCATAAAGAGAAGAGGTTAAAAGCTAATCTTATGCTCTCTTTCCTGGTGATGTTTTTTCCTCGCTACCCTCTCTTATTGCATGAGCAATTATTATGTTGTCGTCGGAGACAGAGTTGGTATGAAGGGACCGGGGAAATATGGCTTAGAGAATATTTGGGAGAAAACTTTGTGGGAGCCTTATACTCTTTTTTTTGTCTGACTCCCACGGCAGTGGACAAAGTTCTAAAACCAATGACACCTTGTAAAATTCTGGCTCCCACAGAGATTGATGACCTTGTTTCGCGTTTTGTGAAATTCCAATAGAGCTGGGACTATGGAGACAGGTACCCTGGTGGCCATCCTCTTCACTTAAAATAGAAATCACATGAGTCATTTCTAAGCCGTGATTCTCCTCATTCACCACTCTGGCTAGAGCGACTGAGAGTTGTCCCTCCTGAGCAGAATACGATGAGCCCATTCTATTTTCAGACGAAGCCCCTGAGCAAAAAGGCCTTCTGTGTCTTCTGGAAAAGCACAGAGGAAGGTGGCCACTGGTCCACGGATGGTTGTTTCCCGATACAAGTGAACAAGAGTCATACTACATGCAGATGCACCCATCTGTCCAGTTTTGCAGTCCTCTTGGCCTTCACCAGCCAGGTATGATGTTAAACATTTAATTCCTCCAGCTAATCTTTTTTGAGCCCTTCTTAGGTGGTGATAAATGCTGTAAAAAAGTTAAAATGCGCAAGGGACTGGAGTGACCATAGAGGCACGCCGCTTTAGACAGAGTGGTCACAGGAGGGTTAATATTCAAGCTGAAATCTGAATGGTGAGAGTCAGCAGTGCTACAACATGGATGAATATGATGCTGAGTGAAGGAAGCCAGATGCAGAAGGATTCACAAGTGTATGATTTCACTTATATGAAATGTCCAGAAAAAAGGCAAATCCATAGAGACAAAAAGCAAATTGGTGGTTTCAGGGGCTGGGGGAAGGAAGGAATGGAGGGTAACTGCATAATGACCCTGGGGTTTTATTTTGGGGTGATGAAAATGTTTTGTAACTAGATAGAGGTGGTGGTTGCACAACATTGTGAATGTACAAAACACCACTGAGCTGTCCACTGTAAAATGGTGAGCTTTATAGTATTTAGATTTTACCTCAATGAAAAAAAAAAGTCAGTAGAAAAAGATCTCAGAAAGAGCATCCAAAGAAAAGACACATGTATGTGTAAAGACCCTGAACACAAGACAAATTCGATATGTTCAAAAAAAAAAGCATGGCTGGAACAGAGTGAATGAGAGGGAGTTGGAAGGAAACAAGGTTGGAGAGATGGAAGCAGAAGAAATGTGCCAGATGTTGAATGGCATGGTCAGATATTTGGATTTCATTCAAATTGCAATGGGAAGGCAATGGAATATATCTACCAGGGATGAGGCATATTTATGTCATTAGAAGATCCCTCTGTCTCTCAGGTCAAAAATGGACAGTGGTCAAGAGTGGACTCACAGAGATATAATGGCCCAGATGACAGCAGTAGAGGTGGTAGGAGAAGGTCAGACTGGACATGTATCCTAGAGGTGGGGTTGGGGGACTTACTGATGATATAGGCTGGGAGACAGCACACAGGAAGTCCTGCATCCCTCCCCTCTTCTCAGAGATGGAAGCAGTACCCCTAGAACAATATTTGGTGGAAATCTCTGACCTCTCCTATTACATAAGGCAGCCAAAATAGGTTAAAAACATAAAATACTTCTTTCATTCATCATTATATTTATGAAATTCAACAAGTGG
>NW_011889364.1:446463-471395 GCF_000151845.1 Pteropus vampyrus | reverse complement strand
ATTTGGATTTCATTCAAATTGCAATGGGAAGGCAATGGAATATATCTACCAGGGATGAGGCATATTTATGTCATTAGAAGATCCCTCTGTCTCTCAGGTCAAAAATGGACAGTGGTCAAGAGTGGACTCACAGAGATATAATGGCCCAGATGACAGCAGTAGAGGTGGTAGGAGAAGGTCAGACTGGACATGTATCCTAGAGGTGGGGTTGGGGGACTTACTGATGATATAGGCTGGGAGACAGCACACAGGAAGTCCTGCATCCCTCCCCTCTTCTCAGAGATGGAAGCAGTACCCCTAGAACAATATTTGGTGGAAATCTCTGACCTCTCCTATTACATAAGGCAGCCAAAATAGGTTAAAAACATAAAATACTTCTTTCATTCATCATTATATTTATGAAATTCAACAAGTGGGGCATAGCCTTAGTTCATTTATATTCAGTGATGTAGAATATTCCATTGCATGACTATACTACAATGTGCTTATCCATTCTACAGTTAATGGGTATCTAGGTTGTTTTCTATTGAGGGCTATTAAAAGCAGTGCTACCTTTCTGGGATGAAGCGTAGACAATGTGGGACCTTAAAGGGTGATGAGGAAGCAACATACTCCAGATGGTGCGGCTACAAGATGGTGGGGCTTCTGTTATCATCGGTTTCCAAGTGACTCTGTAGAGCAGAGTATTGTTCCATCTATATAAAGTTGAAAAACGACACAACTAAACTGTATTATCAGGATTTTGTACACATAGGTGGTAAAACTACAAAGAAAAGCAAAAATTGCTCATCATAAAAGGATCATAGCTACTTCTCGGAGAGAAGATGGTTTGCAATTGGGAAGAGCTTCTGGGATAGAGTCCACAGACTAGTTTATGACTAGAGTGTTCATTTAAAAGTTATTAATCATATGATATGTTGACTTTTATGCTTTTTTCTGTATGTGTGTTATATTTCATAATTTTTAAGGTTAAAAAAAACAAAAGATTAAAAAGTTCTATAAAGTAATGTTGAAAAGAGTGAAAATCTCCATACAATTCTAAGGGATGGTGACTATCACTTCCTGTTAGTGAGTCTGGCTAAGTCTGCGTGGCTCACCAGATCCCTGGCTCCAATCTTTAATGAAATGAGTTTCCAAGAGCTGAATTAGACAGGGTGTCTCAGCAAATCCTGAGACAAGAATTTGAAAACAAGTAGCTCCTCTGGAAGCTGAGCCAGGACACATCAGTAGTACAGTAGGGAAGTGAGACGAGGAAGAGAAGGCAGCCAGGAAAGGATGCATTAAAGAGAAAGTTACCCCCATCGGCACCTGGGGCTCAATTCCATTGGGTGCCAACTGTTATTATTTAAAGGAAGCTTCCAGGGGCACTAACATCCTGGCACTTGTGACTTGCTCTGGCATATGCAAGCATACTTTCATGGCAGGGGAAATGCCATTAGGCAAGGTCACTGGGGTTCACAGAAAGCAGCCAAAGGGCAGGTACGGGTAAGTTTGAAGACATTGATAGCCTCTGCTGCATAGGACTTCCTGCGTCTCTTTGGGTGCAAGACTGAGTCTGGAGTACCCATTCGTTTCAGCCTGAATTCTGCTATACGACAAGAGCATATAGTTAACAACAAAGAGTTGTACACTCAATAACTTATTAAAACGGCAGATCTCATGTTGTGTTCTTATCACATTTAAATTTTAAAAAGTGAGGGGTTGCAAGAAGTCTTTTGGAGGTACTGGTTATGTTTTTTACCTTGATTGTGGGGCTGGTATCACAGATATATGCCTATCTCCAAACTCATCAAAATGTATGCACTCAATATGTACAATATTTTGTAAATTAGGTATACCTCAATGAAGCTAAAAAGAAAAGACTTAGTCTGACAGACACCTCTCACACTCTCCGTCATCCAGCTTCATGCCTGTGTTTGGGATGCCCTATTCCAGAGGGGGAAACCATAATCCCAGAGTAGGAAAGTGTGACTGATCTCCTCTTTGCTGGGTCCCAGGAGGAGGATCCCATCCTGGCTGTGATGACCTACGTGGGACTGAGCCTTTCTCTGCTGTGCCTCTTCCTGGCAGCCCTCACCTTCCTGCTGTGCAAAGCCATCCAGAACACCAGCACCTCAATCCACCTGCAGCTCTCTCTCTGCCTCTTCCTGGCCCACCTGCTCTTCCTCACAGCCGTCGACAGAACTGAGATCAAGGTACTGACACTGTCCCAAAGGACCCCTTTCCCTGCCCAGAGGATGCTGAATCCATGAAGCCATGCTGCATTGGACACCTTAATAAAATGGCCTTAGTTTCTGGGGGAGGTTGGAGGAGGTGGTGCCAAGGTGGGCAATGCTGGCATTGATTACTAAGCACCTATACTTTTGATGACCTTGGTCTAATGCCAGGTGCACTAAACTCAGTGCCAGTGTAAAAGAGAGGTCCTAGGGCCACTCTCCGTCCTAACAATCTTCCCTAGTGACTCTTACTCCTCTCCCAGGTGCTGTGCGCCATCATCGCAGGTGCCTTACACTACCTCTACCTGGCTTCCTTCACTTGGATGCTGCTGGAGGGCCTGCACCTTTTCCTCACTGCACGCAACCTGACAGTGGTCAACTACTCCAGCACGAATAGACTCATAAAGTGGCTCATGTTTCCAGTCGGCTATGGAGTCCCGGCTGTGATCGTGGCCATTTCCGCAGGATCCAGGCCTCACCTTTATGGAACGCCTGATCGGTAAGCTTGGCTCTCACTCTGTGCCAATGGACAGTTTTGGGGGGCAGTGTTAATGATTGTGATTGAGATATCCACAGCAAATGCAATCTGCTTTTCCCTTGAGTGTAATAGCTCTAACCTTTCCCAGTGAAGCAGGGAAAGATGGCAGTAAGAACATGGACGATTCTGGAAGGAAGGAGTTTCATAGTTAGGTACCAGCTTTATCCTTCCCATATTTTGGAGTTTTCAAGTCTCAGTCCTCTCATTAGCAAAGTGAAGATAACAATTATCCCCATTGTCCAGCCCTCACGATGCTGGTGTGAAAATTCAACAGGACTGTGCTTTGATAGTAAACAATCAAAGCCTTCATTGTCCTCAACTGACAACTTCAGATGTTGGAAAACTTCTCTGTTAGGAAAAGGTGTCACTTCATGTTCGTTTCATGTGCTTTCTCTGATATTTCTTTGTTTCCTTTTTCCCATTGTTCCCAGCTGCTGGCTCCACCTGAAACAAGGATTTATCTGGAGTTTCCTTGGCCCTGTCTGTGCCATTATTAGTGTAAGTGAGTATATGGCTCCAGTGTTCCTAATTGAAGAAGCACCAGAAGTAATGGGTGCAAGATAGTACAAGGGGCATGCATTTTCTCTGTTGTGTGGTTTGATTTTTCTACCTGCTACCAATTCAATCCCAAGTTGTTTGCAACTTATAACAAAGACAGTACATTATTTTAACTTTCATTCTGCCTGAACTGTGTCATTCCTGCAGGTAAATTTAGTATTTTTTCTCTTGGTCTTTTGGATTTTGAAAAGGAAATTCTCCTCCCTCAACAGTGAAGTGTCAACCATCCAGAATATAAGGTAAGATGGAGCAAATAGTATTTCTGGCCCCCTCTTCCTTTGCTCACCCACTTCTTGTCCCTCCTACATAACCGCACACACATACCCTACAATCAGTCTTCAGAGACTAGCAAGGCCACTGTTATCTCTCAGTGTCATAATTAATAGAAGCTGTATTAGCTAAAGTAGAGGCTAAGCTGATGAAACAAAAAGATCTCCCAAAAAAAAGAGTGAAATAGAAATTTATGTTACTCTCATGTCACAGTCCAGAGGTGAGCAGTCCAGGGCTAGTAGGGAAGGTCTGTTCCACAAAGTGATCCAGGGACTCAGGTTCTATTTTGTTTCTCCACCATCCCCTAGAATGTTCTCTGTCAGTTTCCCATCCATGGGAAAGAGGTAACATCGGAGTTGCTCATATCCACATTAGCTCATATCCCATTGTCTTAGTCAAATGGTGACATCAAGCTGCAAGGAGGGCTGTGAAATATAGTCTCTAACTGGGTAGCCAGGTGTCCTTGAAAAAACTCAAAGAGGGAAGGGATCTAACCCTAAAAAGAAGAGGAAGAGAATGAAAAAAAAAAAAAAACAGTACTTTCTGCCACACAACACAAGATGCACACAGGAGTACTCTTTTTATCAAAACTAACCGACTTAGGTTTGCTAATTCATCAGTTACTGAAAGCTTAAATTCTACAGAAACTCTAAAAGTTGCACTTCTGAAGTATGCCCCTAACAAAACTGGGTTTCCTCCAACCTGTAGAGACCAATTAGGCTAATTACAACAAACTTAAACATCTATCTAAGAATTGTGTGTAATGGGTTCAGGAAGGATTTAGATTAAGATATATTTTGTAGAATACTATTTCAAAAAATTGGGGATTATGAACATTTTTTTATTTTGCAGCTCCAATTGGAACACATAATTTGTTTTCCTTTTAATCACAAAAATAACATGTTAAATTTTTTTCAAAATTTTTCAAAATACGTAAAGTGAGAAGTAAAAATGGATAACTGCCCCCCTTTTCCTGATACTTCCACTTCCCAAAAAAGCCAGAATTAACTAACTTTAGGATAAGTATGCTATGATATATATGAGATTTTCTCTAGACCTTTTTCTGTGCATTTCTGTAGAACACACAGACATACATACAATAACATCACACTACACAAATTTTTCCTCAACCAGCTTTTATGACATAAAATATTATAGTTTAAAATTAGGGATATATATACACATGTGTGTGTGTGTGTGTGTGTGTGTGTGTGTGTGTGTGTGTGTGTATAGTGTCCTTAAGTCTCAGTTTGCCTGAGACAGTCCCAATTTATATCTGATAACCCATTGTAATTATTAATAGCACTCTTTTAATCTCAAAAGCCTCCCTGCTTAAATAACAAATTAGATGACCTCCCCCATCTATAAAAAATATACAGAGAGAAAGAGATAAAGAGCACCTAGTTTGGAAATGCTTTATGTATATATGGTACTGATTTTGTTCTACATACAGTCCCAGATACTTTACTTATGTAGTCTCATTTAATCTTTGCATCAGCACTATGAAATAGGGCTATTACAAGATGAGGGACCCAAGTTACAGAAAGGCAAAGTGACTTGCCCAGTGTCATACAGACAGTCAATCAGTGATGCCTTGGATTTCAACCGAGGCAGTCTAACTCCAGAATCCTCACCATTAACAACTGCACTATGGGGGTGTCCAAGCCCATTATTATCTTTTATACATTTTTGATTTTACTCCCCTCAGGATGCTGACACTCAAAGCGACAGCTCAGCTCTTCATCCTGGGCTGCACGTGGTGTCTGGGCATCTTGCAAGTGGGCCCAGCTGCCCGGATCATGGCTTACCTCTTCACTATCATCAATAGCCTTCAGGGCTTCTTTATTTTCCTAGTCTACTGCCTCTTCAGCCATCAGGTAAACATTGACCCCTTTCTTTACTGTTTTAAAGTTAAGAAAAATTTGCAGGTATGTAGTTTAATAAACATTTAAATCAATATTCTCTAAATTTTCATATGAGCTTGTGAGCAGTGTGTAAATACCACCTATATTTTCTCTACATTGAGATGCTATTGATTGTAAGATACATCAATTCATTAATGGCTTTCAGAAAGTAAATAATTATTACATTAAGAAAATATACTTTTTTTCAGAGTTTTCAGAGTTCCCATTTGTAATAGTCAGCTATTGCTGTATAACTAACAATATCAAAAATCTCAGTGGCTTAAACACGAATATTTACTTTTCTCATTCTTGAGTCTGCAGGTTGGTTGGAGTTCAGCTGATCCTGGCTGGGCTCAGCTTGGATTGGCTTGGCTCTAGAATGCAGATCATATTCATGTATGCTTTTTGTGATTCATCCTGAGGCTTAGAAGAAAGGGAAGCAGTTCCCCAACATTCCCTAACATAAATTCTTCTCATTACAATGGCAAAATCACAAGAAGGCAAGCCATACTGGGCCAGGCCATTTCAAGCCTTGCAATTCTGTTTGCAGCACCTCTGCTGATATCCCATTGGACAACAAAGTCACATATCCAAGCCCGAAGTCAAAAGAGAAGACCCCTCCACCTATCATGAGGCTAAGACAAGATATAATACTACAATAGAAGAATGAATAATTGAGATCAATAATACAATCTCCCCCACTGCTTAAACACACAATTCCCTGTGGTAGTATAGTCTCTATACTAACATGTTTTAATGTCTGTCAACCCATTATAATTATCAATAGCACAATGATATTATGTATCTACAATAATATTACATAATAAGCTAATTTTCTCAACATTTTACTGTGAATATTTTCAAGCATACAAAAATGTTCAAAGAATTTTGCAGTGAACACATATGTAGTAAGTCCTCAACATGTTGATAAGGTCGGCAACTTTAAGCAAATTGATGGAGAATGAAACCAATTTTACATTAGGCTAATTGATATAAACAAGAGGTAAGTTCTCACAGCATCTCATCAACATTACAACAAAACAATGGACAAAATATTATTTGAAGACCTGTGGTACACCAATCACCTAGATTAACATTGTACTGTACTTGCTTTATCACATCATCTATCCACACATCCATCCTTATATCCATCCATTCAACTATCTCTATATAAGCCACTGTCACTTACATGTATAGTCAAAGAAAATTGTAGGCAACTCTTCTCAGTGGCTGCATGCACCTGAGTGAGCACAATGCAAAAGACTTATTGTACTCTTCCCTCAGTTCATCCCAGTTCCTGAGGCACCGCATAGTGCTAGCTTCCAGTTTTTCAAGACATATATTTTATATTCAGTATGGCTACTAAATACAAGCCAATTCATGTGTCTGCAGCTGAACAAAGGAAACAGTGGTGTATGTCCAACGCTCAGGAAGCACTGACTCTTAGGGCTTATTGAGATAAGCCTCTAAGATGGTGTCTTACTAAGAGGCACTCAGGGATAATTTGGACTGCATGCTATCTCTAGAATTGAACCCTGGGCACAATAAGACCCTAATGTATACTAGCAAACTATGTTGACATATTTCTACCTAGATTTAGTTAAATTATACTACATCTATAGAACAGGATACTATGCAATTATGAAATTTAATGCCACAAAAGGCAGAAACTCAAGTGAAGCTGGCATCCACACGGTCCAGGTCAGGAGGTACGATGGCCAAATAAACATAGTCTAGCAACCAGAAGAAACACAAAATCACTCAAGATCTTAATTTATACTTCTCAAATACCATGAAGAAGACACATATTTCATGGTATCCCTTTTCTGAGTTCAGCCACTAAGATTTTGAGATTGTTTGTTACTGCAGCAAAACATGTCCTGACAGATGCACTTTCTTTCCTAGTAGTAGTATATTCTCCTGCTCCTCTTCCTCCTCCCCCCATTGTCTCTCTCTCTCCCCCTTTCCCTTCATCCTTCTTTCTCTCCCTCCCTGCCTACCTTCTTCCCTTCCCCCTTTTTTTTTTTATTTACTCTGCATCCAGGTGCCCAAAGAACAAAACTAAGAAAGGAAGAACATATCCTTGGTGGGTGAGGAAAAGGAAGGAACTAAGCTGACAGATCAGATACTCCCCAGAGAGCAAAAGATGAGCATAGGCTTGGAACATTCAAATGTTATTTTTTGTCCAGACACAAGAATATTTTAGGACTGGGAGGATATTCAAAATATATTAGTGAAAAAGCAAGTTAAAAACATTGCTCCAGAAGGGTTCCATTTTGTTTACATAATGTATATAAACATTTATTGTTTGTTTTTGCTATATATTTGTCTATGGGTGGGTATGGGTGTATATGGCAACGTACAGTGGTTCTCAAAAGATCCTCCCAGCAGGCATATTTAGTCTAGGGACATTTTTGATTGTCATGACTGGGAGCAAGGAGAGGTGTTACTGGCGTCTAGTGGGTAGAGGCCGGGGATGTTAAATATCCTACAGTGGATGGGACAGGCTCACCACAAAGGATGATCCAACCCAAGATGTCTATAGTGCCAAGGCTGAAAACCTTGGTGTAGCAGATACTGTTGATGGCCCCTTCATATCTCTTTAGCATTCATCTCTATATGCCCAGTGTTGCTTATTGCAAACACCTGTGACTCTGTGCTTTTTTACTGCCCACAGGACATGCCTGGTCCATGCACAGGACAAGCTGGTAGTTACAGAGAGTAACGGCCCTTAACAGCAGCCATCAACCAATGACTGATGGGATATGGTAGATAAATGGCCCAGATCCCTTGACCTTGAGGTGGAATGACTCTGAGGTGTATGCTATGCTATCTCCCAGAGCTCCCCAATGGTACCGAGCCCCAGTTTTCCACAGCAGAAACACAGTGGAAAGGATTATACACTTTTTAGTGGCTGCCTTCCCTTCCCTATCTCACTTTCCCACTGATCTACTGGTGTTTCCTGGGATCACCCCTCAAATAAACTCTTTATGCTTGAACTCTCTCAGGGTCTGCTTCTGGGGGATCCCAGGCCAAGACACATGGAAGGATACCACCAAAACATCAGTTATTTTTCATAGATTGAGGAATTACGTGCATATTTTATAAGTTTTCTACAACAAAGACATATTCTGTAATATGAAAAAAATAATTATGGGAAAATATACATAACATGAAATGTACCATTTAACTGTGCTTAAATGTACAGCTCACTGGCATTAAGTACATTCACATTGTCGTACAACCATCACCACCACTCACGTCTAGAACTTTTTCATCGTTTGAAATTGAAACCCTGTACCCACTAAACAATAACACCTCATTCTCCCCTGCCAAGCCCTGGTAACCACTCTTCTACTTTCTGTCTTAATTTATTTAACTATTAGAAGGATCTTATATATGTGAAATCATACTAAATTTGTCCTTTTGTGACTGGCTTATTTCACTCAGCATAATGTCTTCAAGATTTCATCTACATTGTAGCATGGGTCAGAATTTCATTCCTTGTTTTCTTGTGCTTTCCATTTTTTTTAATTTTTATATTTTTATTTTTTCAATTATAGTTGATATATAATATTATATTGGTTTCATGTGTACAACACAGTGATTAGACTTTCATATAACTTATGAAGTGATAACCCCAATAAATCCAGTACCCATCTGACACCATACATAATTATTATACTACTGACTATATTTCCCATGCTATACTCTACATCTCCATGACTATTTTGCAATTACTTTTTTAAGGCTGAATAACATTCCATTGTATATAAGACCACATTTTATAGGAAAAGTTTTTTTCATAATGTCACTATCCTCTTCCCAACTCAGGCTTTTCTCTTCTCCAATGTTAACAAAACCATCTGTTTATTTTCTTTGATGTTCCAGGTCCGAAAGTGGTTTGGAGACATCATGAAACCTAAATCTGAGTCTGAGTCTTATACACTTTCCAGCAGGTTTGGCCCGTACTCAAAATCCAGTGAGGTAAGAAGACTAATATTTAACCCCTTGACACCCAAACTTCTTCTCTTTGTCTTTTTTCAATTATAGTTGACATTCAATATTATTTTATATTGGTTTCAGGTGTACAGCATAGTGGTTAGATGTTTGTATAATTTACGAAGTGATCCCCCAATATATCTAATACACACCTGGCACTATACATAGTTATTATAATATTATTGACTATATTCCCTATACTGTACTTCACATTCCCATGACTATAACTACAAATTTGTACTTCTTAATACCTTTCCTTTTTTACCCAGCCCCCAACTCCCCTCCCATCTGGCAATCACCAGTTTGTTCTCTGTATCTATGAGTCTGTTTCTGTTTTATTTGTCTATTTTGTTCTTTACATTCTACATATAAGTAAAATCATATGGTATTTGTCTTTCTCTGTCTGACTTATTTCACTTAGCCTAATACCCTCTATGTCCATCCATGTCATTGCAGATGGCAAGATTTCATTCCTTTTATGGCGAAGTAATGTTCCGTTGTATATATGTACCCTTCTTCTTTATCTAGTTATCTATTGATGCGCACACAGGTTGTTTCTGTATCTTGCTATTGCAAATAGCACTGCAGTGAATTTAAGGTGCATATATCTTCTCAAATTAGTGTTTTAGATTTATTCAGATAAATAACCAGAAATGGAATTGCTGGGTCATAAGGTAGTTCTATTTTTAATTTTTTGAGGACCCTCCGTACTGTTTCCCATAGTAGCTGCACCAATTTGCAATCCCACCATCAGTGCACGAGGGTTCCCTTTTTTCCACATCCTCACTAACACTTGTTTGTTGATTTATTGATGATAGCCATTCTGAAACATAGAAATTTGTATTTCTATGATGATTAGTGACATTGAGCATTTTTTTATATGTCTATTGGCCATGTATGTCCTCTTTGGAGAAATGTCTATTCAGGTCCTCTGCCCATTTTTCAATTGGATTGTTTGGTTTTTTGATGTTAAGTTGTATGAGCTCTCCTTGTCTTGATATGGGCTCCCCATCCTCGAAGGTAAAGGGAAGACCTCTTTTCCTGATTACCTGCTTGGCAGTCCGCATTCTCAGCTCACTAGTGATCCAGCTTACTAATAGTGCTTAAACTGACTTGGTATATATTCTGGTCATTCAAAGAAGTATGGGTAAAACATGCCACCAGCACCACTACCATCTAGAATAGACTCTTTTGGGAAGAGACTTACAATCATAGACATAGCAGAGAGGTCATCATCTGAAATCCCACTATTTCATAGAAAGGTCGATGTGAGCCCAATGGAGTTGGTGGATACCATAGAAAGGAATCAAGAAGAGGGACTCCACCCTAGTTGCTCTACATAATTATAGGGGAGGAATGCA
This sequence comes from Pteropus vampyrus, assembly GCF_000151845.1. Classification (NCBI taxonomy): domain Eukaryota; kingdom Metazoa; phylum Chordata; class Mammalia; order Chiroptera; family Pteropodidae; genus Pteropus; species Pteropus vampyrus. The sequence continues at coordinate 460,546 of NW_011889364.1, read as the reverse complement.
TGAAATAATAGGACCTTCCTGGGAAAGGAAATGGTCCTGTTAGAAAGGGAACTTCTCTGGAACTTGGTTGTTGGTATTTGTCTTTCTTCTTTTGAGCTAACTCAAGCTAAATGCACCAAAGAATGAGCTTCTAGCACTATCTGAAACTCCTCTTCATAGTTGTCCCTTATTCTTATGAGAAATAAGAGGACTTTCTTAAAAGAAGCTATTCACTATATGAGCAAAATAGGCTCAAAGTTCAAAATACATAAAAATTCTCCCAATCTCATTTAGTTTTATGCTGCCCATGTGCATACTCACCACATTTGCTAGCCAAAAAGCCTTAGAATGTTATTTTTAAGCTAAACAAAGTTGAGAAATTTTTGATACATTATCTTCTACATTTATTGAGATGATATGTGATTTTTCTCTAACAGTGGAAATATTAAGATCACTGAAGAAACATCTGTCCCCTATTAGAGAGAGGTAAAGGAATTTCATTTAAAATTTTTCCAAAATGTCCAAGAAGAAAACATGACCAGGGGGAAAAAAAGTCTTGGATATGTTAAGTGATTAGAAAAAAACTTTAAGAATACTAGGCTTAATTATTCTCGATAAGAGTAAAATTGTAGTAGGTGCTAACCATTGGCTGTGACCTTTGAAAAGTTTCTCAGATAATCCAAAATAATTCCCAAAGCTGCCAGCACTGCAGCTACTGGTTTCTCACAATGAACAAGAAAACATTATTATTATTATTATTACTATTATTATTGCTTAACTTTGTGGAAATTGAATGAGTGTATCTTTAAAAAAGGAATGTACATATTACATTTTGCATATATTATATTTATTTTTTATACTTTTAATATATATAAAACACATTAGCACCCTTTAAGAAATATATTTTCTTTAATTTAAAAACACCTCTTGAGCTTTTATTTTTCTAAGCACAGAGTATGAGTAAAAAGCTAACAATACCCTTTCTATGGACAAATGTGGCCTTGAGTTAACTTTCTAGCTTTGTCCCCTATAAACTTAATAATATTGGAAGGTCAGTTGTGTAACCAGGCAGTATTGTCTATGGGGAAAATCATGCTTGACTGGATAGAGAGTTCTGTGAAGAAACCATAAATATTAGGAGGGAAGGCATGGCTTTGGACTTCTTGCATACAATGACTCACATAACTGAGCCAGGAACTCATAGCCTCATGGGCTGCCACAGGAGGTATTGGTTCCCCTATGGAGTTTAGGGCTTCTAAACCAAGTTGTAACTTGTAGAGAGCACAGAGAATATTAGTTGAGTTCTACAATGTATCAGACACTATGGTAGGAAATGGACATACAAAAAGCCAACACAGTCCCTACCTTCAGGGAGCCTAGAATATAGCCTTTTTCATAGACAAAAACCAAGATCCAGGAGGCTGAAATTCTCAAGTGAGATACTATGTCCAGAAATTTTTCAAAGAAAAATTCTTCCTTGATTTTTTGTGTCTCCCATTATAAGCTAAAAATGGCCACACCTGTCCTAGGATTCCAAAATGTTATGAGATCGTGCCTTCCTTGCCTGCTGGAAGGAGCTCTCTGGCTTTAACCCACTCCTGCTCGTCATTCTCTCTGTTTTGTTGTTTGTTTTATCTTTATGTCTACCTTTAATCTAAGCATCTTTTTTGGGGGTGGGGCAGGGTGGGGATGTCTTTCCAGGACAAGTGAAGAGAAAATATTAAAATTAGAACATTCAGCTCCACGTGGAAAATTATACCCATGGATCTGGTTGACATCATGAAGAATTAAGCTGAGGACAAGGAGAATCATAACACATATCATTCTTGGAGATGTTTAACCTTTACTTCTTAAAATGTTTCTTCTGTATAATGGGCTCTCAATAAATGTGTCTTGAATTGGATTTCTCTTCACTATGGCATGTTCAATTAATGCTTGCCCCTGATTATCCAAATCATGACAGTTGCAACTACTTTTTATAAATGAGGTGGTCCCTTTCAAAACCTTTCCTCGAGTTCTTTCTCTCAATCATCCTGAATTTGCTCTTTAAACTCGTCCATTCCCTGAAACCTACAGTTTTACCTCCTATTTTATCCGGGCTAGATCTCATGATCAGCAATGTCATATGATTCTCTCCCACACTTTCAACACCTTTGCCTTCTCATTCTGATTCCACACCTACCTGCCTAAACTCAAATCCAGGACTGACCTAAAAATGGCAGGCACTGTTCATTGTCTACTCAGCAGCCATCGCCACTATCACATGTTCCTTATTAACAGTACCTTGATTGTTTTCTGATTTGGGACAGTAATGTGCCTGAATCCAGGGGGTCAATTGAGATTGGTCTAAACCTAGTGCTACTCAGCTGGGGGTGATTCCCCCCACAGGGACATTTGTCAATGTCTGGAGAACATTTTTGGTTGTCATGACTTGGGCAAGGAGAGATGGTACTGACATCTAAGTGGTAAAGGCCAGGAATGCTGCTAAACACCCGGCAATGCACAGGGCAGACAACACATACAGAGCAAAGAATTATTCATCTCCAAATGTTATTAGTGCTGAGGCTGAGAAACACTCTATAACAACCATAGTGGTCTTATACTTAGTTGCTAGACATTGGTTTAAGATAGGCATTTGGGCCAATTTTGGCTAATGAGATATAAGAAACCTGCTTGAAAAATATGTCTTTTCCTTGATAAAAACAAACACAAATTTAAGTAGAGCCTACCCATGACTTCCTATTTTGGGCTATTATCATGTAATAAATAATATGATGCTTGGAGAGAAAATGTCATTGTAATACTAAGGATGAAAGAGTGGAAAGATGGAGATAACCTGGGCTTTTATGATATTTTTATGATATGATTTGCTGAACCAACCCTTGTACTTTTTCCTATGTAAGACAAATAAACTCTATTTGTTAAGCCACTTTGGGTCAGGTAATGTTACTTACAGCCCAAAGCAGCTTTCTTTGTGGACAATGTTTGTCCTCCACTCCTCCATCAAAGCAGTAAGATCCCAGAATCTCTCAGCTTGGAGCCATTACAAATATATGCTTTCTGATCTAAATAAGACCCTCCACACTACCTGAAACTTATTCTTCCTGTTCCTAGTCAAGTTTCTCAATGGGGAGTTCTTGTTTTCACTTCCTCAATTCTTATCACTTTAAACACCAACTAATGGAAAGTCCCTCAATTTTCTGGCATCCCTTACAAATATGCCTACATCCACACCCATCCTTGCTTTCTTCCCTCATCAATGCCCATTGTCTCCCTCTCCATTCTTCCACAACAGCAGAAGGGTCCCTCCTCTTGTGTAAAGCTAACCTTTAAACCTCCCTCTGTGCTTTGAATCTTGTCCGCTCCTGTCTCTTTAGCAGATCTTTCTCCACTGATTATCTCCTGTCTCTCCAGAGTCTTCAGCCTCTCTCCATTCTCTCTCCTGGCTCTTCTCCAGTGTCATTTAAATATGCTAAAGCTGGGTCTGCAAACTTTTTCTATAAAGGGCCAGATAATAAATATTTTAGGTTTTGAGGGCCATATATAGTGATAGAGATGATAGATAGATAGATAGATAGATAGATAGATAGATAGATAGATAGATATAAATTCATAGATACACACATGACATATATGGCATATGGGTAAAGGAATATGTGTATGTCCCTTTAGAAATACAAAAACTCACTGGACATACAAAAAAAGGCTGCAGGTGGGATTTGACACCCCTCCCCAACCTACAGTTTGCTTTCTCCTATGCTAAAGAAAGAGAAATAGAAGATTCCAGGAAAATGGCTACCTGTACATAACTCAATTCCCCTCCACTCCATACCCTAATATATCTGCTCCTTGAACCAAAAGTCTGCTGGGACCCATGATAAATGAATGGTAAACCTGGGGTTTAAAGTTCTCCCCTGCACACTAGGTGGAGAGTCCCAAGATAAGCTGAAGAAGGCTCTGAAGATCAGACACAGTCCATCCTAGGAAGAATCTGGCCCAGGGGTCCATGGACCTCCTGGGATAAGGTCAGCATCACTCCCATCAATGTGTGTCTGATTCCTCTGGCCCCCCAAGAACTTCAAGAGGAACCCTGTTCCTGAGTCTAGGAAGAAGCAAGGGAATTGGGAAGCAGAGAGTCCCCTCTGCACCCTGCCTAGTGTACACCTGGACACTCTGGGGTGGAGAGGAAACTGCCCCTTCTTAAAATTTTCAACCCCCAGATTTGAGCCCCAAAGGAAAATGACACCCATGAGAGGCCCTAAAGGCCCCTAAAAAGAGAATAGATGGTCCAACATAAAGGGCACCCAGCAAAATAATGCTTCTAGAGTAGACAAACAAAAATTTCAAACAAGAATAACGAAAAAAGAATGTAAGGAAATTCAAGTACAACAGTGAAAAGATCTATGGAACTAAATTACATAAATAAATAAATAAATACATGAATAAATAAATAAATAAATAAATAAATAAATATATAAATAAGTAAGAAAAGAAATGTTGCTGGATGAATTAAAGAAGAGAATGATTGCTGTCAAGTCAAATTAGCCAAATTAGAAGAGCCCATGAAAGGAAGATCTTAGAGCATAATACAAAATGCCAAAAGATGAAAATCATGAAGAAAAAAAAATCAGTCTGGGAGCCCAAGGAGATCTAATATGTGAATAATAGGAGATTTTGTAAGAGTAGAGAAGGAAACATGTTCAGAACCAAAAAATTCTTACTGCTGCAATAAGCATTCTCTCTCTTTCTCTTCACAGACAAAATTCTAAAAAAGTTGTTTACACTCTGCTGTCCTGACTTCCTCCCATCCCCTCACTGCTCAATCCACTGCAGTCTGACTTCTGCCTCCAACTTGCTCAATAATCACTCAATGTCTCAAATGTTTCCTCAGTGCTAAGTCCACTGGCTGCTTCTCAGTCTCTTTGGGTCGGTCACATTTAACTCTGTTGTTCCCTTTTTCTTTTTTTATAACCAAGTATTTTTGGTTTTGTCTAGCTTTATTGAGGTAAAGCATATAAAAATTGCATATATTTAAGATGTGCAATGTGATGGTCTGATCTAGTAGACAAACAAAAATTTCAACAAGAATAATGAAAAAAGAATGTAAGGAAATTCAAGTACAACAGTGAAAAGATCTATGGAACTAAATTACATAAATAAATAAATACATGAATAAATAAATAAATAAATAAATAAATAAATAAATAAATAAATATATAAATAAGTAAGAAGAGGAATGTTGCTGGATGAATTAAAGAAGAGAATGATTGCTGTCAAGTCAAATTAGCCAAATTAGAAGAGCCCGTGAAAGGAATATCTCAGAGCATAATGCAAAATGCCAAAAGATGAAAATCGTGAAGAAAAAAAAAATCAGTCTGGGAGCCCCAGGAGATCTAATATGTGAATAATAGGAGATTTTGTAAGAGTAGAGAAGGAAACATGTTCAGAACCAAAAAATTCTTACTGCTGCAATAAGCATTCTCTCTCTTTCTCTTCACAGACAAAATTCTAAAAAAGTTGTTTACACTCTGCTGTCCTGACTTCCTCCCATCCCCTCACTGCTCAATCCACTGCAGTCTGACTTCTGCCTCCAACTTGCTCAATAATCACTCAATGTCTCAAATGTTTCCTCAGTGCTAAGTCCACTGGCTGCTTCTCAGTCTCTTTGGGTCGGTCACATTTAACTCTGTTGTTCCCTTTTTCTTTTTTTATAACCAAGTATTTTTGGTTTTGTCTAGCTTTATTGAGGTAAAGCATATAAAAATTGCATATATTTAAGATGTGCAATGTGATGGTCTGATCTAGTAGACAAACAAAAATTTCAACAAGAATAATGAAAAAAGAATGTAAGGAAATTCAAGTACAACAGTGAAAAGATCTATGGAACTTAAATAAATAAATGAATGAATGAATGAATGAATGAATAAATAAATAAATAAGAAAAGTTATGTTGCTGGATGAATTAAAGAAGAGAATGATTGCTGTCAAGTCAAATTAGCCAAATTAGAAGAGCCCGTGAAAGGAATATCTTAGAGCATAATACAAAATGCCAAAAGATGAAAATCGTGAAGAAAAAAAAAATCAGTCTGGGAGCCCCAGGAGATCTAATATGTGAATAATAGGAGATTTTGTAAGAGTAGAGAAGGAAACATGTTCAGAACCAAAAAATTCTTACTGCTGCAATAAGCATTCTCTCTCTTTCTCTTCACAGACAAAATTCTAAAAAAGTTGTTTACACTCTGCTGTCCTGACTTCCTCCCATCCCCTCACTGCTCAATCCACTGCAGTCTGACTTCTGCCTCCAACTTGCTCAATAATCACTCAATGTCTCAAATGTTTCCTCAGTGCTAAGTCCACTGGCTGCTTCTCAGTCTCTTTGGGTCGGTCACATTTAACTCTGTTGTTCCCTTTTTCTTTTTTTATAACCAAGTATTTTTGGTTTTGTCTAGCTTTATTGAGGTAAAGCATATAAAAATTGCATATATTTAAGATGTGCAATGTGATGGTCTGATCTATGTCTGCATCATCCCTTCTCCTTGAGGCTTTCTCTTCTCTTGACTTCCCTGATTCCACACTGTTTTCCTGGAAGGGTGGTCAGCTCATCACAGTTTTCCCAGACTTTCCTAGCCTTGGCACTGAAAGTCCCACATCCCAGGAACTCCTCCCTCCCGAGCAAACCAGAACCATGTCATAAGCTCATCTTCTCTTGTCCTGTAGTGTCTTAGTTTGGGTTCCACCAATAGCAAACTCTGAGACAAGGACATGAGTGCAAGAAGTTTATTTTGGAAGTAATCCCAGAAAACACCAGCAGGGTGAGTTAGGGAGGGAAAGGCGGTCAGTACAAGATGTGTTCAAAGATAAATTATGGAGCAGGCTACTGCTGTAGGCAATGGGAGCTTAATCTCAGCAGGGATCTCTGGGGCTATCTCATGGGACACACATCTCAGACTCTTCTCACCTGAGGGGTGAGGGAGCTGGGGTGTGTATTTACCAAGTCCAGGCTTCCATAAAGGCTGTTTCAGAAAGCATTTTCCCCCTGGCACTTCTCACCTGCCATGTGCCAGACCAGGTAGACTCTGGCAGCTGCTGACATTAGGAGTCACCGAAATGTGAGGATCAAGGATATAAACAGGACATGACTGCATCTGCTACACACAAGATTTCATCCTTGACCCAAGAGAAGTTCTAAGAATTTTGACCAGAGTGTTCATGAACCACCTAAATTTCAAGGTGTTGTTTGTAAGTATTTTTTTTCCTTCCCCATCTCTAGGTGACAATAACTCCATCTTTCCTATTGCTTAAGCTGAAAACCTGGGGGTCATTCTTTACTCTTCTGTTTCTCACACACCCCACATCTCAATCAAACAAATCTTTATTTTGAAGATTCAGCTCAGAGACATGACCACATACACCTGCTTCCCCATTTCTCAACCCACATACTGGGGGAAACAAACCCCATTAGCTGAATCTTCAAAATAAATAGATCCAGATTGTAGAGACATGAAACTGCTTATCCACAACCTCTGAGCTCACATGTGAGAAGGGTGGAGCCCCGTGGCTTCTCCCTGAGCCTCCAAGCCACCGAGGTCTACATCAGCCCTGTGAAGTTCAACCTGGATTTCAGCGCGTAGGATACCCAAAATGGAAAGAGCAATGCTTCCAGAAGCGGCCGATACTGTGCATCCGACCGAGGTTCCTGAAGGGCTGATTCAAGGGTATAAGCAAAATGAGACATTTCTGAGGAAAATTCACCATATATTGCTGGAGGTGGCTGTGTTGGAGGGCACCCTGCAGTGCCCAGAGCCTGGGCATGTGTTCCCTATCAGGCACAGGATCCCCAACATGTTGCAGAATGAGAAGGGAATAAGACCAGGCACCAGTTTTTCTTTCTGTGACTGTGTGTAGTTTTGTTCATATATTGTTCATTAGTTTTATCATGTGTATCCCCAACTCTTAACCCAGTAACATGTCATACATAGTGTTCTTGAGCTCAATATTTTTTTTCTCATTAAAGGTTCAAACCGCTCCCCCTAAAAAAAATAGATCCATACATCTTCCATACATCTTCCTACTTTCACAGTTAGCTCTCTTGTCCTCAATCATCTCTCGCCTGCATTATGGTGATAGCTCCAGGAAAGCCACACATATTATTAGCAGACCCAGAATTCGACACCTGGTCTCTTATCTTAGCCCAAGATGTTTCTTCCACCAAACCACACTGTTCCTTTCCCATAATTGCCAGCTGAAATGAGAGCTACAAAGTCAGGGTCCTCAGAAATAATTCAAGTTTATAGACAGTCCCTCAAAGGCAGAAGGTGCTACAAAAAGATATCAACCATCAGAGGAACAGACTGAGTCCAAATACCAGCTCTGCTACTTATCCACTAAATGACAGTGAACAAACCATGACACCTCTCTGGACCTCAGTTTTCCCAGCTATAAAATGGGGTTAGTCATTATTGCAACCTCACAGAGTCATCGTGGAGATTAAATAAGAGCTCCTGCATCTATCTAGCACACAATGCATCCTTGAAAAACCATGGACTTTGTTATTTTTACCCACCAAGAATGTTCGACCTCTGCTCCCATGGACCCAAAGTGGTAAAGGGGACCTCAGGTTTATCTCTCTACTTGAAACTAGACAATCTTGAGAGATGCGAAAGAGGGATAGGTTTGGGCCAGCTTCACCATTCACCCTCTAGCGTGACTCAGAGACATGACCACATACACCTGCTTCCCCATTTCTCAACCCACATACTGGGGGAAACTGAAATTTCCTCTTCTGAGATATGGGAACTTCCCCTGACCCCAGATAAACAGTTGCTTGAACCAATGGTCCCGTGGGTGGAAGACTTGGAACAAGACGCTCGCCCGCTCTGCAGTCTATGGACTGTATATGGGGGCTAGCGTTGGTGCTGGTGAGTTAGGAGCAGGTGTGTAGGTGGCAGGAGACAAGGATAGAAGGAACAGGAAGTGACGTGAACACCAACCTTCGCCAATGCCCCCTCATTGCTCAGAGCTTCCTTTCCCTAATCACCTGCTCTGTCAAAACAGGAATAATTCTGCTATTAATCATGGTTATTCATTGATCAATAAATTGATTTGAAAATAAACAAACAAACAAACAAATTGATTTGGAGAATGTCTACTCACCCTTGGATACAATTTAGGGATTGTCCGAAGGAATTGCCATATTGAGTATGCCGAACTAGGGGTAGTACCAGCTATCTAGGGTATGTTTTTGGTTGTCACAATGACCATGAGGGGGCATCTCTCCTGTTACAGGCTCAATTGTGTTCCCCCAAAAAATTAATGTGTTGAGGTCCTAACCTCAGTACTTCAGAATATGACTGTATTTGGAGATAGGGTCTTTAAAGAGGTGATTAAGGTAAAATGAAGTCATTAGGGTGGGCCTATTCCATTATGACTGGTGTCCTTATAAGAAGAGGTGATTAGGACACAGACACACACAGAGGGAAGACCATGTGAGGACACAGAAAGATAACAGCCATCTACAAGCCAGGAAAGGTCTCACCAGAAACCAACCATGGCAACACCTTGATTTTGAACTTCCAGCCTCCGGAACTGTGAGACATACATTTCTGTTGTTTAAGCTAATCTTGCTACTTTATTATGGCAGCCCCAGCAAACCAACACAGTGGGCAAGGACCACACAATGAAATGGCATTTTGAGAAGCTATAACATTGCAAGAGCTAATAGTCCAAGGAGATTCACTTGGCAGTAAAGTGAAATACTTCATCAAAGATCTTTACAAACCACCAACAGCTCAGTTGGGTAGATATTTCCATTGCTGTCTTAAGAATCTGACCAAGTTATATGACCTGGGTGGGGGAGTCTTGCCTTTCAGTTGGTCTACCTTTCTAGAAGTTCCATGGGCCAAATCTTGGCAGTGGTCTGATCTACCACCTAGCTTGCTTAAATCTCACCTGGGACATTGAGAAAGTTGCTTGTCAATAATAATCTTGCTCTACCCGCTTTGCAGTATCTGGTCCACAGTCGGTGGGCAGTAAGGGAGCCCAGCCCTAGTGCATGATGGTCCAGAGAACCCAGAGTATTTTCAGCTCTGGCTCAATCAATGCCAGACCCAAAGCCCCCCAGGCTAGCATCACCTCCGAAGAGCCATGATCAAGGACCTGGTGATCATAGCCCCAGAACTGGGAGATCATCTCTAAGACCTGGTGTACATCCAGCTCACCATGAGCTGTAGACTGAATGTGCATGTGGCCCAAAATTCGTATGTTGAAACCTAACCCCCAGGGTGATGGCATTCAGAGGCAGGGACTTTGGGAGGTGACTAGGTCGTGAAGGTGGAGCCCCAATAAATGGGATTAGGGCCTTTCTTTATAAAAGGGACCCCAGAGACCTCCCTTGTCCCTTCTACCATGTGAGGACACTGCAAAAAGACAGTGCCCATGAACCAGGAGGTGGGCCTTCCCCAAACATTGAATTTTCCTGCACCTTGATCTTGGACTTCCCCGGCTTCCAGAACTTTGAGAAATACATTTCTGCTGTTCATAAGACACCTAGTCTGTGATATTCTGTTATAGCAGCCTAAACAGACTAAGACACCATCCAACTGAACAAGATCTCAAGTCCTCATCCTAGAGATGGTCTGACCTACACCCCAGAGAACTTGCTACATCCAGGCTGCTTCTTACATCTTGGGTGCATCCAAGTCAGTTCATGGAGAGGCGGAGCCTTCAATGGAAGGGCAAGAGGTTCTCATCTCTGAGATCCAAGGGGCAATTGGATATAGATCTCCATCCAACCTTATCCTTGGGGTTCAACAGGAACATTTCCGCTCACAAATCCAATATGTAGCTTTGTTGCAAGACAGATCATTCCAGGAGCCACCCTTGTTCATGCTGGCACAGTCCTCATCATAATTGTTATTGGGCTCCTCTGGATCCCAGAAGCTGGATAGAAGAAAAAGTGGGTATGGGGAGGGGTGAATAGGTGAAGCACAGGGGATTTTTCCAGGGCAATGAAACTACTATGCTACATAATACTGTAATGGTGGATGCATGATAGCATGCATTTCTGAAAACCCATAGGATGTACAAAGCTTGGAGGGAACCCTAAGGTAAAGTATGGACTTTAGGTAATAATAATGTCTCTATATTGGTTCATCGATTATAACGAATGCATCCCACAAATGCAAGATGTGAATAACAGAGGAAACTGTGTGGGAAACTCTGTACCTTCAGCTCAATTATTCTGTAAAATTAAAAAAGCAAAGTCTATTATTTTTTAAAAAAGAATATTGGGGGGAAGATCTTCATGGTTCAGGATTCACTTCTTCAGCCTCTCAGAATTACCTGAAGATGCTTCACCCCCTTCACCCCAACTAGCTTGTCCTAAGTCAGCCCCATAATCTCTGTCCTCCTTAATCAGTTTCCTGTATCTAGTCAATTTCTGCCTCCTCTTCCAAATAATACTTCCTTTACACCCCTAATTCTCCCGACCTTCCAGGTATTGTAATGCCTTAGGTCATGTTCCCTTAAAGCAGATCTTGATTTGGCAATTCAGGTGCATGGGATTTATTAAAGGTGCTCTTGGGAGAGTTAGTGAGAGAAGCAGGATGGGGCAGGGGATGAAGGTGAACAACGTTGTGGATTCAGTTGAGTCTAGCCTCAGTCTGATCGCACAGAGAGCTCTGGAGAGTAAATAGCATCACAGTTATCCCAACTTGAGATAAGGTGTCCAGACTCCTCTTAGCCAGTCATTAGCTATAGGCTGACCCCAGTGAGAATAGGGTAACCTCCTGGGTGAGCAGTTCCATTCAGCTGAGGACAACTCTCTGGAGAAAGCATAACTGTGACCCTTTAGGAGCCAATGTCCCCTGCTGGGGAATGGCTGCACCAGTCCCATGAAGGGATCTGAGCTGGGCACTCACAGTGCCATGCCATATCATGCCATCTGTATTTACAGAGCTATGCCTCCTTCCAAGGATCTTTAATAAAAAATGAGATTCCTCAGACAAAACACTAATATCTCTAATATATAAAGAACTCCTAGAAATCATTAAGAAAAAGACCAAAATCACATTATAAAAAATACACAAAAGATACGAATGGATAATTCGCATAAAAGTTAATACATATAGCTATTAAACATACGAAAAAATACCCAACCTCAGTCATTATAAGAGAAATGCAAATTAATACTACATTGGGATTCCATTTTTCACCTACAGTTAAACAAACAAAATTCCAAAAGGTTGATGAACATGTGCACCAAAAAACTACAGTCAAGATGGTAAGAGAATAAATTGGTATAACCAGTATGGGAGACAATTTGTTAATATTTATTTAACACATGAATACATATGCTCTTTGAGAAAGTAAAGTATAATGGCTAAGAATATAGACTTTGGAGCCAGGTTAATTGGTACTGCCACCTGCTAACTGTCTAACTTTGGGCAGCTTGCTTAATCTTTCTGTGCCTCAGTTTCCTCATCTTTAAAATGGAGGTGAAAATGGTACTTTCCTTACAGAATTATTACAACTAAATAAGTAGGTTAATATATGTAGAGTGCAAAAAAAATTGAGATAATGCTCATCCTTTCAGCAAATTAAAATCTTCCTCTTGTCCTGTGGCCACTCTATCTTTCTTTTTTCCCCCAACTATTAGCCTATGGACTTGATATATTTGAGCAGTTGTGCTAAAAGGTTTTGATTTTTGCAATGAAGGAAAATTAAAGAGGTACAGGGACCAGAAGCCCTATGACAGAAAAAGCACCCTGCGCCTCCCTTATCCTGCCCAGGCTGGGATTCTAGAGAATCAACTGGCTTGGACTGCACAAGGACCCACAATGAGCAGAGAACTCAAGAACCCAGGATACTTGCCTCAAAGTGATGGGTGACCCATCCAGCCATTTCCATTCCCCTTCGTGGTCCCTGTCACTCAGCCCCAGCCAGTGCACCCGTGGAGAGCGGTGAGCCTTGGACACAAAGTTCTGCAAGTATAAACTCCATTCAGCCATCAATTCTTCTACACAACCCTCAGGATGAAGGTCTTCTCTCTGCTCTGACCCACACATTTAAGGCTTGTGAATGCCATCCCCAGTACCCATCTCAGTCCCCATGGTGTCCAGAGCAGCATCAACACCTTCTCACTTGAGCATGTACAGTAGGAATAATCATGTTACTTTCTTGCATGACCTGTGAACCTCTCTGCACCTCAGTTTCCTCATTTGTAAAATGGGATGATAATAGTAGCTACCTCCTCATAGGATTGAGAGGATTAATGAGTTAATATCTATATAAAGCGCTCAAAACAGTGTCCGGCATGCAGTAAATACTGTGACATCTTCGCATTTAACATTATAACATTTAAGAAACATTTTAATAATAATAACTGATGTCTTAATAAACCCATGACTATATGGTTATTTAATCAAAGGCGAAGGAGGAAAGAACATGCAATGGGGTAAAGACAGTCTCTTCAATAAATAGTGTTGGGAGAACTGGACAGATATATGCAAAAAAAAAAATGAATCTGGACCACCTTCTTACATTATATACAAGAATAAACTCAAAATTGATTAAAGACTTAACTGTAATACCCGAAATCATAAAACTCCTAGAAGAAAACAGACAGTAAACTCTCTGACATTGCTCTTAGTAGTATTTTTTCTGATGTATCTTCTTGGGCCAGGTAAACTGAAGAAAAAATAAACAAATGGGACTACATCAAACTAAAACAGTTTTGCACAGCAAAGAAAACCATCAACAAAACGAAAAGACATTTTTGGGAGAAGACATTTGCCAACGATACATTTGACAGGGGGTTAATATACAAAACTTATAAAGAACTCATACAACTCAACACCAAAAAAAAAAAAATCCAATTTAAAAAATGGGCAGAGGACCTGAATAAGCATTTCTCCAAAGAAGACATTCAGTTGGCCAATAGACATATGAAAAGATGCTCAATATCATTAATCATCAGAGAAATGCAAATTAAAACCACAATGAGAAACCATCTCACATGTGTCAGAATGGCCATCATCGATACATCAAAAAACAAGTGTTGGCGAAGATGTGGAGGAAAGAGAAACCTTATGCACTGGTGGTGGGA
>NW_011889364.1:445900-446413 GCF_000151845.1 Pteropus vampyrus | reverse complement strand
ATGAAAAGATGCTCAATATCATTAATCATCAGAGAAATGCAAATTAAAACCACAATGAGAAACCATCTCACATGTGTCAGAATGGCCATCATCGATACATCAAAAAACAAGTGTTGGCGAAGATGTGGAGGAAAGAGAAACCTTATGCACTGGTGGTGGGATTGAAAGTTGGTGCAGCCATTCTGGAAAACGGTTCTTCAAAAAATGAAAACTAGAACTACCTTATGATCCAGCAATTTCACTTCTGGATTATCTGAAGAAAACCAAAATATTAATTTGAAAAGATATATGCAACCCTATGTTCACTGAAACCCTATTTACAATAGCCAAGATATGGAAGCCACCTAAGTGCATATTAATAGATGACTGGATAAAGAAGTGGTACGTATATACAATGGAATATTACTTAGTCATAAAAAATGAAATTTTACCTAGTCATAAAAAATGAAATTTTACCATTTGCAATGACATGGGTGGACCTAGAGGGTATTATGCTAAGTGAAATAAGTCAGA
>NW_011889364.1:361370-444200 GCF_000151845.1 Pteropus vampyrus | reverse complement strand
ATAAAATAATTGACTGATTAATCTTGATAATAAAATCCAACAAAATCAATAATAACAGTAAGTGTAAATTGTCTAAAACACCTATTAAAAGATAGAGATTGTCAGATTGAATTTTTAAAAAATAAGACTCAACTATATGCTGTCTATAAGAAATTCACTTTAAAAATAATAACATAGATACCCTAAAATTAAAAGAATTGGAAAAAATAAGCCATGCAAACACCTGGGTTCAAATCTTGGCTCTGACACTTACTAGTTTTAGGCAACCACAGGCAAGTTGCTTAAGTGCACTGTGCCTCAGTTTCCTCGTCTGTGAAATACAAATATGTGCTGTGTACAAATGGTATTACTATCTAACTGTAGCAGTATTGGGTCATAAAATTATTTACAAATATTCCAATTCTCCTTTTAGATATGCACAGGTGAAACTATTTCCCTACCACCTTAAAGCATAGGAGTGTTCATGTGACTTGCTTTGTGAGTACACATAAGTGGAAGCTTTAAGAGTCAGTGTGATTTGCCCCATACACTTTTACCATTGAGCTATGGGGACTGTCTGTTAGTTTAGCATAACATGACATTTTCTGATTCACACATAAATTTGTAGGGTTGTTATGAGGATTATGTTAATGCATGTAAGATGTAAGATGTTTGAATACAGTCTGGAGAATAGGAAGTGTTACCTAAGAGATAGCCATTATTATCTACATGTTAGAGAGAAAACTGAGACATGCAGAGAATAAGTAAAGACAATCAGAATTTGAATTCAAACAGAGCATACCCTCTTAAACCTCTGCATGATAGTATGTCAGTAAAAGCTCGCTATTTAAAGTCTTAGTTGCTCAAAAGCAATTCCAACTTCTTTCTATCCAGGCCAGGGAAGCGAGTATAATCTAGGAGAGGAGAAGCCTGGCCCTGATGGTTCTCAGAGGCTTGGAGAAGACAGCTCACCTGCTCAGCAATGCTACTGATGATGACCAAGTGAGAGTAATTCTCCTGGCAGAACTTCCGGGCTTCATCCCATGACTTGGTGCTTGTGGAGAAGTAGTAACACTTGCCCTCAAATAGAAGCCAGCCTTCAGGGCAAGTGACCCTGGTATAGTCTGGGAACAAGACAGACTGCAGTGAGAATCGATCCCATGGATTTGTGCAATGTACTGTCGCTGCCATGCCCCCCATCTCAAGACAGGCTCCCCAAGTCTCACTCACCTAACAAGCCTCGAAGTTCCACCAGGGACTGGTTGGTGTCAGCTCTTATACGGTCAATGTCCTTCTTCAGGCCAGCTAGCCCTGCTATGCCAGTCACTGTCAGCAGGAAGGGCTGGAAGGTTAGAGACCCAAACCCCCATCTACCCGCTCACCCATCACTGACTGCAGACACAGCAGAGAGAAGCAAGAGCTAGAACTCAAAAACAACATGCTTAGTGTCCAGAAGGAGTCCTAGAGTGGCGTAGAGGAGGGATTAACCCCTGGGGCTTGGGGAAGAGTGGGGATGGTGGGCTTCCTGAAAGAGGTGTGTGTTGAAGGAAGACCGTGATTCAGTAACTGTGAGGGGCAGGGGCAAGCACAGCAGCGACCTTGGAAGCAAAGGCACAAAGGCAATATATTGGGGAAGGATGATGCAGTAGAGGTCAAGGGAACCTCACAGGAGTTTGAGCTCAAAGTAAGATGAGGGCCTATGTCCTGTTCAGGCCAAGGGTTTCTGGGCAGTGAGAAGTTGTTGATGGTTGTTGAGCGGAAGAGTGGCTTGATTTAAGGTATGGAGTGAGGGAGCATGGAATACAATTTTCAGACTTCACAATCAATGGTGAAGACCATGCCAGCCCAGAAGACTCTTCTACAACCAATGTGTGTATTTGCATTCCTCCCACACAAACTTGCCCTCTTTATCACTTCCTAGGGTCGCCAGTAGATGGCCCTTCAATTAGAGAAGACAGAAATATAAGAGCTAGAGAGAGAGATGATATATAGAGATGTATAACACATATATGCTATCCTTGACATTCTTTCTTCTCATCACTATTCCCAATATATCCCCCAGTCTGGTCAATTTTACTTCCTAAAGCTTTCTCCTTCACCAACTTCTGTCCATCTCCATAGCCACAATTCTCATCCAAGCCATTATCATCTCTCACCTGTCCAACTACACCATCATCCTCCCTTGTACTTAAATGATGTTACCATCTATCACAGAGACCCTTTGCACATGCCAGAGTCCCTCAGTGCCTCACCTGGTTAATTCTCTCTCTTCCTTCACTCAGCTGCAGCACCGTTTCCCTGGGGAAGCCCTCTACAATCTTCCCAAAGATAAGGTCAAGACCCCTTGTTAGACTTGTTTATAAAATCATCTTCCTCTTCCTTTGGGCTATTCATTGAAATTTGAAATTTTATATTCATATGGGGTGATAATTTGGTAAATGACTGTTAATGCCTGTGCTCTCCAACAAAAACAAAATGTGAACTACATAGGTAATTTTAAAGTTTCTAGTAGCCATATTTTTTAAAGTCAAAAGAAACAGGTAAAATTACTTTGAATGCTATTTTTATGTATTCCAACACATCCAAAATATTATCATTTCAATGTGTAATCAATACAATTATGAATATTACTGAGATGTTTTCCATTCTTTTTTGTAGCAAGGCTTTGAAATTGGTGTGTATTTTAGACTTACAGCACGTTTCAATTCAGAATAACTGCATTTCAGTCGCTCAACAGGCACTGTGACTAAATCATCATATTGAGCAGTGGAGATCTAGACACACACATACACGTGTATGCACACGCACTCACACACACACATACACACACGCTCCACAGGGACAGGAACTGTGTCTGATGTGTTCACCATCTTACCTACCAACACACCCACCCAGGTACTAGCACAGGGCCTGGCAAAGATGAGGTTGGGGACAGTCTTGGTGTTGGGTTTGAGGATCATGTTGATGTTCAAAGTGCATGACACAAAGGGATGGTCAAAAACACTCACCATTTGCTTGCCACGCCACCTGCTGGAAGGTTAATATCCTCAGTTCTTCTACCACTTTCTGGTCTATGAGAAGGAGTCCAGTTTGAGCCCAAGTCTTCTTGTTCTCCATCCCCAGTCTCTCTGCGTGCCCCATCCTCACCCTACTCACACTTGATCAGGGTCACAGCCAAACCAGTGCAGCTCAAGAGCAGTGACACCACCACCAGGGAAAACATTAGTCTCTCCTTCTGGTAGCACTCAGAACCCCAGGACTTCTGACTGAGCCAGGGCACTGGAGTTGCTGGGGGATGAGAATGGGGACAGAGAGGTCAATACTGGTGCTTCAGTATGAGGAAGGGACCCTTGAGCCTTTCCCCAAAAGCAGGGGGATAGAGGTCTGTGGTCATGACGGTATCACCAGATGGGGTCAGCAAGAGGGTGTTGGAGAAAGCAAACCCTAAAGAAGCCCAGGACATTTATGGAGCACTTAGTGTGTGCCGAGCATCCTGTTGCAGCCTTATTATCTTATTGGATCCTCACTCTTATGACATAGATATGTGTTATTCCTATTTTGCACATAAGGACCAAGCGGTCATGCATGACTTAATATCTGTGATGTTCTTAACATCTGTGATGCATTGACTTCTGCCTTCAAGCAGCTCCTGCCCATCTGAGGAAGCCTGTGAGCTCTGACTCTAGGGTAGAAAATGTTTCCCTTCCCTTATATGCAAGAGGGAGGTGGGGCCCAAAGAGTACCAGGCAGACACCCTGGGTCCCTGGGAGTCTGGTCTAGACTCAGGAAGGAGTAGCTTCTGAAAGTGTTTCTCTGCCCTAGGGTCTCGCTCCAGAGCTATAGGTCTGACTCAAATACACTGGCCACCATGAGCGGATAGGAGAACACCTGGAGGACTTACTTACTGGCTTGGGACGGCTGGCATGGAGGATGCTCCAAAGAAATGCCTGAGAGGGAGGGGGAGAAATGTTTATTCAGAAGTTGCTGAAAGACTCTCCCAAGATCATCAACCTCCCATCCCCTCTGAGCTGTTCTCTGGTCAGAATTGGAAAACTGGAGGAAGGACTTCCAGGTGTCCCTTCTCAGGCTTCTTAAAGAGTCTTCCCACAGCTCACCTTGTTGAGATGTACAGGTTACAGGGGTGAGGTCCAGGCCTGAAGGGGGTCGGAAAGATAATGGTCATGCAGAGCAGGCTTCAGTCAAGTGAACTGGAAGATCCCAGCCCTAGATTCTCACCTGTGATTTTTAGAGGCTTGCAAGGACGTCGGGGGTTTTCTGTCTTCTTTCCTGAGGAGGAAGGAAAGGTTTCTCAGGCTGAAAGCAAGGCAAAGCCTGCCCTGGGTCTCCTATACCCTGAGGCCCAGCTCACCTTGTTTTGGAGGCCTTGGAGGAGCCACTGAACCTGGAGAAGAGAAGCTCAGAGTTAGAGCTTGTCTGAAGATGTAAATGAGATTGAAGTCAGTGATCATTGAGATTGCAGTGGAGGGGGTTAAGGATGAGGTTGGGCATGAGAATGAAATTGGGGTTAAATATGGGGACAGGATTAAGATACAATGACCAATCATCCTGGATTACCCAAGACTTTTCCAATTTTAAAACTGAAATTCCCACATCCCAAGAAATCTTTCATCTCTGGGACAGTTGGTCTCCCTAAGTTAGAGACAAAGTCAAGTTTAGGGATGGGGATGGAGTCAAGGTTAGGGTTGGGATGAAGGTTTGGATTGAGATGAGGATGGGGTTGAAAATGGGTTGAGAATAGTGATGGATATGTAAATAGGGCTGTAATGCATGATGTGGTTGGGATGAAGAATGGGATTATAGCTGTGTCGGGGGATAGAGGAGTTGAGCTGGGTTGGACTTGAGTTTGGAAAAGGGGAAGAAGTTGAGGTTGGGTTGGAATTGCGTTGGAGCGTGATGATGGCATTGCATTTGGAAATGGAGCTGGGGATAGAGATATAGCTGCATTTAGAGATGGGGAGGGGGCCAAGTTTAGGGAAGTGGTGTCCCTAAAGATGCTGATGGGCTTGGCCTTGGAACTGGCTTTGAGGATCATGTTGGGACCATATTGGAGTTGGAGACAGGCAATCAAATGGCAGAACCCTGTTCACCTCCAACCTCATCCTGAGCCCTACAAAGCCCTGCAACCTCCCAGTTGGCCCCAGTCTGGACTCAGAAGTGGGAGCTATGGAGCCCCCTACCACATGGAATGGCCCCTGTCCAAGGACACCAGGGCAGTGCGGGCAGCCCTCAGGGCAAGCCAAATCAGGGAAACTTCTAAACCTCCACTTTTATACCTACTTCTCAGTCTAAAGACAAATCTGAGCCTTGGGTGTGAATGATAAGAGGTTGGTGTGGGGAGCCAATAATCCACTCTCAGTTTCACAAACACTGGCTTTCATGTCTTGGGGCCTTTGCACTGACCAGTGCTCTTCTGGGCTTCTCTTCCTAACAAACTTCTACTCATTCCTCATGTTCTTCTCCAATGTCTCCTCCTCTGACCCCCAATCCTCTCACCAATTTCCCTCAAGATTTCCCCAATCTCTTGGTTTATTCCATCTCAGTTCTGCTCACCTGAGGTCATGCCCAGAATGGACTTCCCAGAAGACTGAGAGACCTTCAAGGGCAGGGCAAAGGCATGGCTACTCCCACCATCATGGTGCCTGGCACAAGCTGGGTACACACAAAGCTGACGATGTGTCTACAAAGCCCAGCTAATGTCCCCTGAGGACCTAACTCTCCCTCCAACCCACAAGCCACACATCTCTTTATCCGGCCTCTGAGAAGTCCTCTTACCTGGCTTGGGAGGAAGGTCCTTGTAGGATGGTGCCATGTTCTCATAATCATCATCATCATCCCTCTCCTCTCTGGTCCCTTCCAGAGGAAAGGCAAGTGAGTGTCCATCCCATTTCCTCCCCTGTCCCTCAGGCCCCAGTTTCCAGCCCCAGGGTGGGAATACTGTAACCTGGGTCCTGATCACCCCTGGTCCCTAGCCCAAGCTTGGCCAGGGCCATACCTGGCAGGTCCTGCCACGCAGAGTCAGTAAACAGGGTGTGCATGGCTGCAGCAGACACAAGAGCCTGAGAAGATGCATACAGAGCTTGAAGCTTCTGCCCACTGTCCTTCCTGCTCAAGTTTCTGGGGCTCCTCTCAGTTCCCTTTTTCTTTAAAAGTCATACATGCAAATCCATCTTAAGGGGAACCCCCCCCCAGACCACACACACACACACACACACACACACACACACACACACACACACACACACACACACATCTTTATCCCCAGTTTTGATTTATGCATAGAAGTAACAGTAACAACAGCCCCTGCATTTGAGTTCCTATAGAGTGCCAAGCCCTGGGTGAAGAAGATGGATAAGATCCTTCCTGTGTGGAACTTTCCATCAAGACAGGAGAGACAATAAATCAGTAAGGAAATGTAGAAATAAATACTACAGATTTTTTAACTTCCAACAGTAACTAAGTATTATTTTTAAAAAATAAAACAGGGCAATAGGATAGGATAAGGGCTAATATAGAGAGATAATCTGGGAAGGCCTCCTGGAGGTGGTCACATTTGTATCAAGATGTTAAAGTGACAGGTTTTAAGTACTCCCACATTCCACAGTGAAGTGCTAAGACACTGGATCAGTTAGCTATGGCTATACAACAAATTACCCCAAAGCTTAGCGATCTAAAACAACAATAAGCACTTATTATCTCATAGCTTCTGTGGTTCAGGAATGTAAGAGCAGCTGAGCTGGGTGGGTCTGGTTCAAAGTCTCTTATATGTTTGCAGTCAGGATGTTGGCCAGGGCTGCAGTCATCTGAAGGCTGAACTGGGGCTGTACTCTTGGTGGAAGGCCACTGTTCTTTACTATGAGAGCCTCTCCAAAGGGCTGATTGAGTTTCCTCAACACAAAGTGGAGGCCAAGGTGGAAGCCACAGTGCCTTTTATGGTCTATCCTCTCAAGTCTCAAAGTATGATCTCTATTACACTATATTTGTCATATGGATCAGCTCTGAGTCATCGTGGATGGAGACTACACAAGTGAGCAAAAACCTAGATGTAGGGGTTATTGGGGCCATCCTGAAGGCTACCGCAGTCATATATACAGAACTTGCAAAGGAAGTTTTTTCACACTTAGCTTGACATTGCCTGGAGGGCATTTAAAAAGTGAAAGTTAAAGAGAGAGGGAGAGGTCTGCCCACCCCACGGGGAAGCCAAAAGATGAGGTTTTGACTCACACCCAAAACAGCATGAAGTGAAAGGATGGACATGGAAAAAAAGGCTGCAGTAAGAGTGGTTTGCATCTTTTGGTACAGCAAGGATGTGAGAGTTTCCTGTGAGCCAAGTGAAGGTGGAATAACCAAACTGAAGCCATTTGGAGAACCCTGCCCAGGAGGGCAGCCTGCCTGTGTTTCTCAAAAGAACCGCCAACAGCCTTAGAATCATCTATGGCTCCTCCCTTCTCTCTCATTCATGGCTATGGCAAATTGAATTTTCAAAAGATGGCTGTAAGCATATCTCATGTCCCACATGGTCTTATGCAATGTGGCCTTGCCACTCACTTAAGGTGTAGAGTTTAATTCTCCTCCCACCGAATCTGAGTTGATCTTAATGAGTCTCTTATACCCAATAACATGTGGAGGAAGTGACATCTGCCATGCAGCTTCCACCTGGCTCTGTCAGAACCCATGCTCCCAGCTGCCACGTCGTGAGAAATCTCAAGCCACATGGAGGTCACAAGGAGGTGCTCCACCCAATAGTCCCAGCTCAGCCCAAGTGCCAGACATATGAGTGAAGGCACCTCCAGATGATTCTAGCCCCCAGGACATCGGAGTCCCTTCCAGCCCTATGAGTCTTCCTATCTTATGGCCAATCTATTAATAATACTGGTTGGCTTTACCTTCACAATATATCCAGCATCTGAGCTCTTCTCACTCCCCAGTCTGAGTCACCATCTTTCACCTGGATTACAGTAATAACTTCTACCTTGGTCTACCTGCTTCCACCCTTGTCCTCCATATACTCAAACTTATAAAAGCAGAGTGTAGACGCAGAGAGATGGTTGCCAGGGGCCGGAGGAAGGGGGAAATGGGAGATGTTGGTCAAGGGGTACAAGTTATGCAAGATGAATAAGTTCTGGAGAACTCATTAAGCATTGTGACGAATTGACAGTATTGTACTGTGTATTTGAAGTTTGCTATAAGGGCAGATCTTGGGTGTTCCCACCACAAAAGAGAAAAAAAGGAAAATGATAACTGTATGGAGTGATAGTTATGTTGGTTGGCTTGGTTGTTGTGAATATTTCACAATATACATGTATATTGGGTCATCGGATTATACATCTTAAAAACACATTATTTTTGATTGTCCATTTTACCTCAATAAAACTGGAAGAAAAGCAAACAACAGCCTGTCTTGATTTAAACTTTTGATATTTTGTTCATCATAAATTTTTTTCATTTCTTTTAATTTTCTTAAATGTTGCATTAATATATCATTTATCTTGAAAAAAAAAAAGAAGTCTGAAATCAATGTGTCAGCAGGGCCGTGTCCCCTCTGAAGGATATGAGGAGAATCCTTCCTTCTACTTCTAGCTTCTGGGGGTTCCTGGCATTCCTTGGCTTGTAGCTGTATGACCCCAATCTCCGCCTCTGTCTTCATATGGCCTTCTCTCTGTGTGTCTCTGAGTCTCAGATCTCCCTTGAAGACACAGGAAGAGGCTATGAGCCAAGGAAGGCAGCTCTAGAAAAGGCAAGAAAACAGATTCTCCCACAAGATCCTCTGAGGGAAGGTGGCCCTGCTGACACCTTGGTTCAAACCACATGAAACAATTTGAACTTCCGGTCTCCAGAATTATAAAAGAATTAATTACTCTTGTTTTAAGCCACTAAATTTGTGGTAAGTTGGTATAGTAATCGTAGGAAATTATTACATGCCCAAAAAGACAAGGCTCTGCTTTCCCTTTTCAGGGGCTTTCCACTACCAGTGAAAGGAAATGCCACTCAAGTTGGCTTAAACAACAAGGAACTTCCATCTGGCTCATGTAAAAATTAGAATATAAGGCTGGTTTGCTATAACAGAGATTCAGAGCAAGAGTGGCTTCGACAAAACAGAATTTATTCCTCACCTCACAGGCTCAATGTTAGCAATTTTCAGTCTCCACAAGTGGTAAAACATCCCCAGGACAGAGGGAGGGGAGTGCCCCAAGCCCCAGACAAGGTGGGAGGGGGCAGCAGACCAGCCTCCTTTTACAGAAAAAGCTTGCCCAGGGGCCAGGATGCCCCCTGTTACACTGAATGATGGGGCTGGTCCCATTCTACAGATGAGGAAGTGGAAATTTGTCTGAGAAGGAAGAGGTTTCTGCCCAGCCAACACCTGCTGA
This sequence comes from Pteropus vampyrus, assembly GCF_000151845.1. Lineage (NCBI taxonomy): Eukaryota > Metazoa > Chordata > Mammalia > Chiroptera > Pteropodidae > Pteropus > Pteropus vampyrus. The sequence goes on along the minus strand of NW_011889364.1, from coordinate 434,835 downwards.
ACACACAGGGGGAGCATCAGGCTCCAGGTAGATACAGGGGTCAGGGAAAAGGGAGAGAGAAGAGACAGTAGTAAGGGTGGGGTACACCAGCCAAGAAGACCAATAGCATTTCTGCCTATCAAGGGTGCCTTTTGAGGTGGGTGGCCTGGGGCAAGGTAACTACAGTGATGGTTGGATGGTCTCACTGTGTGGGAGTGATGGCCACAAGGCCAAGGCCATCCCTCTGGGCCTGGCACACAGTAGGCACTCAGGAGCTAGCAATGGAATTCAGTCCCATCAACTGGGTATAAGGTAAGACCATGGGCCCAATCTGATCCCGGCTCTGCCCCATTCTTGCTGTGTGACCTCAGGGGAGTAGAACGACATCTCTGAGCAAAGATTTCTTGATATGTCCAATGAGGATAAGGGATTCAGTGGTCCATTTATCCATTCGACAGATATGTATTGACCACCTAATATATGTTAGGTTCTGGGCTAGGTACTAGGGATACAATGGTGAACCACAAAAAAAAAAAAAAAAAAAATCCCTTGTTATAAAAAGGAAGATCACAGAATGGAAATCATACAAAGTATGTTCTCAGACCAGAATCAAATTAAACTAGAAGTCACAGAATGATAACTGGAAATTCTGAAAATATTTGAAAATTAAGGCACACCCACGAGTCAAAGAAGAAGTCAAAAATGAAAAATATTTTTAATTGAATGAAAGCGAAAGCATACCACATCAGACTATGTGGGGTGTTAAATAAAGCAATGCTAAGACGGAAATGCTTATTTTTAAGAAGGTGATCAGGTGTACTTGAAAGTTGCTAAGAGAGTAAAATTTTTTGTTATTCTTTCAAGTAATACCCTTAGAAATCATTTTTACATGTGTTGCTAGACACTTCTCTACATGCATTTCAAAACTGTCTACACATCACTCACTAAAATAACACTATTCAGAACAAGGAACACTCATAAAAACATGGATTTTCACATGTGTCCTTAAACACACCTCTACATGCATTCCAGAATGGATATCCAATCCATACCCAGAAATAATAAATACTGTTTTCAGAGAGTAGATCTTAAAAGTTCCCATCACAAGAAAAAAAAAATCATAACTATGTATGGTGACAGATGCTACCTAGACCTATTGTGGTGATCATTTCACAAGATATACAAATATTAAATCATTATGCTGTACACCTGAAGCTAATATAATGTTATATGCCAGTTATATCTCAATTAAAAAGAAAAAGAAGAAGGCGATCAGGAAAAACCTGACTGTTGAAGCCTTGGCTAACTGGAGGAAGAGCATTCCAGGTTGTGCAAAGGCCCTGAGGACAGCAAGTTCCTGGTGTGTTCAAGAAACAGGAAGTCTTAGATACAATGTTCCCTTCTCTGTGAGACTTTCTAAAGTCCCAGACCAGTCCTTCTCATATACTCCATTCATCATGCTTCTCCTTAAAAGTTATCACCATCTTATCACCACGTGACTTTCCATATATGTCACTTTTTATCTTGCCCACTGCCTGTCTTCTCCACCATTAGAAGCTCAGCTCCACTGCCTGGCACAAAGTAGGTGTCCAGTGGATGTTTGCGTAATGAATGAGTGACCATCTTGCCCACTGAGCCCTGACTAAAACCACCCCCGAGGCTTGGGCTCTCCATCACCAGCCAGCTAGACACCTTCAATGCAGAAAGCAGCTCCTGGACCAGCTTAGAGGCAAAAGTCTTGTCTGCCCCACAGGCAGGCGGGAGGTCATCCCCCCAGGGGTTATCTGGTTACCCTTGTTTTTCCTCCTCCCCCGGAACTGAGTTACCCAGATCTCCCATCCAGCAGACCATGGCAAAACACAGACACCACCCCCAGTCTCACTTGGGGCCTCTGAGGCTGTTCTGCTCACAGAATGCTAATGAAGGCCCTGCCTGGGGCAGGCCAGGATGAGGATGGAAAAAAAAGGTGGGGAAGGGAAAGAGGAAGGAAGAAGCTGTGGGCAGTAAACCAAGGAATCTGGGGGGCACTGGTGGAGTACAAAATAAGATCTCCTTGTCAAATGGTTTGTAGAAAAAAAAAAAAAAACGGGAAAGTTGTGAGGCACAGGCAACTGAGGCCCAACCCCCTTCCTCCTCACCCCCACACAGGCTGACTAATAACACCCTCACCCTAACATCATCTCCTCCAGGTCTCCAACTCAGTATGGGCAGGCTAGCCTAAAGCATCTGAGTCCAAAGACCTCAGGACAGAATAGGCCACATCCCACCCCCCACCCCAAGTCATTCTGGCTTAGACCCCTTCAGCCTCTAGTGACGTGCGGACCCAGGAGGGAGCCCCCTCTGGAGTTGGCCTTCTAGTTAGAGAGTTCTACCTGGATGAGAGTAATATTAGCAAGCATATATTGGGTGCCTACTAGGTGCTAGGCAGTGAGCTCTTTTAATGCAACTAACCATCTGATAAAGGTGAACTGGAACTTAAAGCAAGTATAATCAGTCGGGAAGGTCTATGGGAGAAGCTAGGGCTTATGGAAGTTCTTGCGCTATGTATAATCGCGAGAACTCTATATGAGAGAATCCTGCAAGAAGAACTCTATAGTAAAGCTCTATGGTCCTAACGTCCCCTTCCATTAACTTGCATCCTGGCACAAAGACCAGAGTGTGCATGCGGCTTGCCTTGTCTGTGTGCTCTGGGTTGCAATCCTTTCTTTTTCCCAAATAAATCCTTTTGGTGACAAAATACTTAGTCGATATTATTTTTCAGTCAACACATCTAACTGACTCCTCCAAACTACCCTTTTCATTTATTCACAGGTTGATTTGACAAGTATTTATTAAGCACCTACTGTGTGCTGGCTCCATTCTAGATATAGGAGTACAACAATGAACAAGACAGACAAAATCCCCTGTTCCACCAACTTACATTCCAGAGGAGAGAAGACGGTAAACAAGATAAATGAGTCAAATGGATCTCAGGTTAGATGGCAACTAGGTGTCACTAATCTCGTTTTATAGATGGATAAACTGAATCTCCCTGAAAAGGGAAGTCATTTCCCAAGGTCATACAGGGGAGTGAGCTGGGACCTTATTTTGCCTCTCTGGGTCTCCTCCCAGCTGAAGCACAGAGAAAGGGAGGAGGAGGGGAGACATCCAGAATAGGGCAGGGCTGCCTGGTACAGCTGTGCAGGTTCTTTCCTGCATAACAAAGACCACAATGTAAATGCTGCCCCCTGGAATCATAAAGGGCACAAGAATCACAAAGACGTGCCATGACCTGGGGACAGGTCACAGGTAGCCCTGGAAAGGAAGTCTGGATCACCATTGGTCTAGTCTTTATAGCTTGCTTTTTCCACTTAATATATTGTAGCCACTTCCCCATTTTGGCACATGAAAATCTAGCTCAGCGATTCTCCCAAGACTGATCCCTATACCAGCAACATTGCCATCACCTGAGAACTTGTTAGAAATGCAGAGTCTGGGACCCGACAACCCAGACCTCCTGAGTCAGACACTTCTAGGCTGTGTCCAGCTTTTACTCCACATGAAAAGGGGAGCCATGGGAGGGTTTTAGCAGAGGAATAACATGATCTGATTTCCCTTTTGATAGGCGCACTTTGAGAGAGAGCGGTCAGGGAAGACGAGAACAAGGAGAGAGCTCTGCAAGTCATTCTGCGTTGCCTTGGATGAGGCTGGTGGCCATGGAAGCAGTGGGAAGGGTCGTGTCCTTGATAGATTTCAATGGTGAAGCCAAAGGCATTTGCCAGTGATTTGGCTGTCTGAAGTGAGAGAAGGACAAGAATAAAGTATTATCCCCAGGTTTGGGGCCTGAGCACCTGGGAAAATGGTGTTATGTTCCCCGCAAAAAAAATCATGTTGAAATTTTACCCCCCCACACCATGTGATGATATTAGTGGGTAGGTCTTTGGGAGGTGACTAGGTCATGAGAGTGAAGCCCTCACGAATGGGATGAGTGCCCTTATAAAAGGGACACCGAGGAGCTTTCTCATCTCTTCTCCACGTGGGGACACGGCAAAGAGTCCGCCATCTGAAATGTGGAAGAGGGATCGCACCAAAACCCAACTGTGCTGGCACCCTGATCTTGAATTTCTAGCCTCCAGAACTGTGAGAAATAAGTTTCTGTTGTTTATAAGCCACCCGGTCTACAGTATTTTGTTGTAGCAGCTCAAATGGACTGAGACAGCGTGTGAAGCGTGAGAGCCCACCTGGAGGTGCCCGGTCAATGGTTGGACACAGACATACACCTGCAGTTCAGGAGACAGGACACATCTGGAGACAAATTTTGGGGTTGTCCACCTAAAGGTGGTATATTCGTTTCCTAGGGCTGCCAAAACAAATAACTACAAATTGAATGGCTTAACACAACAGGAATTTATTATCTCACAGTTCTGGAGGCCAGAAATCTGCAACCAAAGTGTCAGCAGAAGCATGCTCCCTCCAAAGGCTCCAGGGGAGATTCTGTTCCCCACCTCCTCCAGCCTCTGGTGACCCTAGGCTTTCCTTGGCCTGTGGTTACATCACTCCAATTTCTGCCTTCATCTCACATGGTGTCCTCCCTGTGTGCATGTCTGTGTCCAACTTTCTCTCTTCTTATAAGGACACCGGTCATTGGATTAAGACCTACCTGATCTAGTATGATTTCATCTTAACTTGATTATATCAGCAAGGACTTTATTTTCAAATAAAGTCACATTCAGGAGTTCCAGGAGTTCGGAGTTCGACATACATTTCAGGCAGGACACAATTCAATCCACAACACCTTGTCTAATGAAATTTATTGCTGCATAATCAGGTACCCTTTCTCAACAGTGCCAAGCTCCCATTGAATGGCTTCTCTTTGTGTTCCAATGCAAAATTTCAGAAACGGTAACAAATTAGCACATTTATTACAGTTGCATATTTAATGCAGTATTAAACAATGTGTTATACTCTTAAATCTGTATATAAGTTACCCCTAATGCAACACATATGAAATGTAATATCAATTCTTTACAGTGGCAACTAGAGGGATACTAGAATTGCAACTTGTTTTTTGCGAAAAAAAATTCGCTAAGATTTATAGTTTTATTTATAAGTAACTTTATTTGCTTATTTAAATTAAATTTAATTAATTAAAATATTTATTTTGAATAACTTTATTTAAACTTTTGATATTCACTAAATACATCACTGGTACGGAGCACGGTTTGTTTTTTTTTTAAGACAAATTAGAAGGTTATCAAAGAAAAACAATTTTTTAAAAATATGATACGAAAAATTTTTTCCCTCCGGAGATCAGGGGTGCCCAGAGATTTCCAGAGCCAAGAAGATCCCCACAACTGATGTTCACCTGATCCCACACGGGGGCGCGCCGCGCCTTGATGTCTCCGCCCCGCCACCAGGTGGTGCCAGAAATTCCGAAGGCCTCTGAGGTCGTTCATCTCTACGATCCTCGCGGCAGCTGCGCAGCCCGGAAGCTGTGGCTGGCGAAGGGGTGTGCTTCCGAGGAGGAGCTAGGTGACCTCGGCTGCCGCAGGAAGCTACGGCGACAGCAGCCATGGGGGCGCACTTGGCCCGACGCTACCTAAGCGATTCCTCAGGGGAGCCAGACCCTCTGCGGATGCCCACCTTCCCGCCCGACTACGGCTTCCAAGGGCGCAAGGAGCGCGGTGAGGCCAATGCGCAGGCGCGGCCGGCGGGAGTGGCACGCGGGCGCCGTAACCCCGGGGTACCCAGGGTTGGGCTCAGCTCTGACCTCGACCGAGAGGACGCCAGACGACTCATGTGACCCTGCCTGAGTGTGGAAACATAGCGGGGCAGAGGACATGGTTGGAGTAAAAAACTCGGGGCCGTGAGTGGCGATATAGAGCTAACGAGGCGCTCGGAGCTGGCCTTTGTCCTCGAGTCAGTGGGGAGCTGTGGGAGGGTTCATGACGGAAGGGAGGTGTTCATTGCCCCTCTGTCACTGCTATGTTTAGGTATGCAGAGGAAGACACAAGGGGTTCGCGCCGTACATACTGTCCTGCACGTTGCTTTTTTTATGTAGTCATATCACAAGCATATCGAGCGCCGGTCCTGGGCCAGGTCCCAGGCTGGGAACCACGATGCAGCAGGCACTGACTAAAGGGAATTCTCAGCGCTGGGGGGAGACAGCGACACCAGGCAGATCTTGAGGACGGCACCTGGGAGTATCAAGGCAGGCTTCCAGGAGGCGATGGCTGGAAGCGAAACTTGAGGTGAATAAGAGTTGACCACACGGAAACCAAGGAGAGGGGAGGACCAGTGTTTGTAAGCAGTAGAGGAATACGATCAGATTTGTTTTGTCAGAAAGTTCGTGCTGGCTGCTGGGTGGGCGATGACTTGGAGTGTGCAGAGGTCTGGATTTGAGACTACATTGGGAGGTGGCCTCCTCCAGTGGCCCAACTCCTGGTAGTTCAGCCCCGACTGAACCTGCAGTCCATCCATCCACCCACCTCCTTGCATGTTAATCCTTCCCATTGCCTCTCACACCCTGCTTTGCCCATAATCTGTTTTGTATATACAACCCCCCTGCTCTTCTCTCTCGCTTGGCTTAACCCTAGTTAAGCTCAGCTCTCCTTGGCTCCTGTCCCTGTATAGCTAAATGTCATGAGAGAAAAACACTCAACCTTTGTGATTCCCCAGTTGACCCTTCCTGCTGCTAGCTTTCCTGTTACATACATTCCCCGGTCCTTCCCTCTCTCACTCCCTCCCCCAGACCTTCTCTCTCAGGCTCCAGCACCTCCTTCCCACCCCCTTTAACCTAGTCACTTTGTATCCTCTCATTAAGAAAATAGAAGCTGTCAAAAGAGCTCTCATGGCTCCCTGCATCCCTGGGACTCCGCCTTCTCTCCTGTTACTTCGGATGATCCAACCCTGCTCCAGACAAACCCCCTTGTACCCTCCATCCCATCCTCTCACGTACCCAAGGGCTGCCCCAACCATTCTCCCTCTCTTGCAACATTGATTTTCCCATTAACATGGGAATAAAATACGCTGTTGCTTTCACTGTTTTAAAATCCCCTCGTGGCCCACCTCCCCTTCCAGCCATCCCAGTTCACTGCAAAAGCTCTTGTCAAGTTTCTCACTCACACACTGTCGCTGAGCTCCCTTGTCCATTCTCAGTTCTAACCCCACTGCTGCAGCAACAGGCACAGCTAATCCCTGCCACTTCCTGGAAGCCCCTCCTCACCTGGCTCCCAGGACCCTGCAGTCCGGCCCACCTCACTGTGGGCTTCTTCACTGATTCTTCCCCATCTCCTAAATGTTGGGGAGTCCCAGGGCGCAGGCTGTCTCCACTGTCCATTCCCCACTCCCTGGGGGTCTCTGTTAGTCTCCTGGTTTCAAATGCCTTCTGTGTGCCAATGCTCCCAAGTTTTTATCTCCAGCTGGGCCTTGACCCTGAACCCCAGATTCATGGACCCCACTGCCTGCTTGGCATCTCTGCACACTTAACGGGCATCTTGCACTCAGCAGGTCCAAAGCAGCTCCTGGATTTGAGGGTGATCTGGCTGTAACATGTCACCCCATTGATCACCAGGGTTAATTCGGCTGATCTGGCTGGCTAGGCAGGTGCCTCCTTCCTCCCTGACCCCTCCCTGTGCGTCCCCCCGGAAGCTGTGCACTCAGTCGAAGAGGATGACCTTCCTCAATGGAGGAGAGGACTGTTCTTTGGTCAAGGGTAGAGAAGTAGCTGCACTTTCCTGCTAGAACCTCCAAACAAGCCCTCAAAACAGAACTCCTGACCTCCCCACCAAGCCCGTGCCTCCCTCCTGCTCTGACCACGTGCTCAAGCCAAAGTCCCCGGCGCATCCCAAAGCCTCTTCTCTCACCTCAAGGCCTTTGCACTTGTTCTGCTACTGGGAACGCTCTTTCCACGGGTGTCTGTGGGACTCACTCCCTCACCTTCAGATGCCACCTTCTAAGGGACCCCTCATTCTAAAGTTGTGACCCACCACCCAACACAGCCTCTCTCTCCTTTGCTTTATTTTTCCGATACTTTGCATTATGAACATTCTGTGACACTATCTCTGTTTGTTCTGTGTCTTCCCTCCAAAGGTAAGATCCTTGTCTACTATGTTCCCTCACGTATCCCCAACACCTAGCACATAGTAGGTGCTCCATAAATTCTGACTGTTGACTGGTTATTGCCAGAGCACCAGGTGCTCATGGGGCCACATTGCCATGGAAACCAGCCGGGGCCTGGGGCTCATCAGCCTATTGGGTGAGAATTGAAGCTATGGGTTAAATTGAGCAAAGGCTCTCAGCAAGAACCTCAGGAAGCCAGCGCCATAGAGATGGGTAGAAATGCAGGGAAGGTGCGGCGGGGGTCAGGGGAGCCAGGGGAAAATGTTGGAAGCTCGCTTTCCTGGGGTCTCGCACTGGTGAGAGCCGTGTGTGAGCAGTGCTCGATGGAGTGTGGAAGCTGGAGGGGGTGGGATCTAGGGGCTGCAGAGGCAGGAGATAAAGACCTGAGCCTGAGGGAGACAGAAACAGGGCTAGGAAGCAGAGGGGAGAGAAGCCAGCGGGCGAAGATGACAGGTGAGCTGGGAGATCACCAGCACAGGGTGTGCGCCCACAATTTCTAAGGGCCCCATTCGGCCTTCAGAAGGTTGATTTGGTCCAGGGTCGGATCTGCCAGTTCCGTGGGGCCCAGGCCCAAGGGCTAGTTCAGCTCTCCTTGAGGCGGGCACTAAACACTTTACATGTATAGTTCCTTAAGGCTCACAGTTGACTCTGGAGCTGGGGACTGTTAGTCATTAGGGGGAGGAAGCTGAAGCTCCAAGAGACCACTCCCTGACAAGAAGGCAGAGCTGAGATCCAGGTCACCCTGGTAGCCCGGCTGCCCACCGGGTTGTGCCCCACAGAGGGGAGCACTGGAAAAAAGTTGTCTCTGCAGGGTGGGGCTGTCTGGAGAGTGACCCCAGGGGTGGAGATGGGGAGACGAAGATCCAGCGTGGATGCTGAGGTGACCCTTACTACCTGGGCTTCAGTGTCCAGGCTCCCTTTGTGTGAATTAGGAAAGGACACTCTGTCAGAAGATGGCCATCATCCCCTGCCATCTGCTGCCATGTCATCGACGGGGGACACTCCTGAGCTGTGGCTCCTGATTGCAGCGTGGGCCTGCTGGGTCTCCCTGGAGTCAAGAAATGACAGGGGGCCTCCAGCAGTTACACTTGGAAAAGCCCGCCTGAGCTGAGCCCTGCCTGCTCCCCTCCCCACAGAGATGGTGGCCACGCAGCAGGAGATGAACGACGCACAGCTGGTGCTCCAGCAGCGGGATTACTGTGCCCATTACCTCATCCGACTGCTCAAGTGCAAGCGTGACAGCTTCCCCAACTTCCTGGCCTGCAAGCATGAGCAGCACGACTGGGATTACTGCGAGCACCTTGAGTGAGCTGCACCCTCACCTGTACCCTCCCCCCCATTCCCACCTGACCCCCAGCCAGCAGCTCCTGAGGCAAAGGACGGTGAACTAACTCAAGTTTCTAGCCAGGCCCCACCTTAATCGAAAGAGAGCTCTCAAGGGGCCTATTGAGAGGGGGCAGGGGGAAGAGTCTGGGTAGGGCACGCAGCTTTGAGGCCACCTGGAGGAGTAGCCAAGCCATGGTTTCAGGTGGGAGGCCTGGGGGTGCACTGGTATCCACCAGGGAGGCTGGGGGCAGACCCCACACTTAAACCACAGGCACACCGGTCTCCCCGACTCAAGGCCTCCCTAGAGTGCTCTGGGATCTGGGATAGACATTCCAGCCCCCTTGGCTTCTCAGGGCTATGGGAGGGAGGGCCACACCTGAGCAGACAGCAACATGCTCTGCCCACAGCTACGTGATGCGCATGAAGGAGTATGAGCGGGAGCGGCGGCTGCTCCAGCGGAAGAAGCGGAGAGAGCAGAGGGAGGCAGACCTGGCCAGAGGCCAGGGGCCCGGTGAGGTGGCCCCTGAGGTGGCCCTGTAGTGGGCTCGCCCACCACCCTGTGGACCAGTAGAGAAATAAAAGCCTCCAGACCCTCAGCCTGAGTCCTGGTCCTTCCTGTGGTGTGCTGGTCCCCAAACCGCAGCCCCCCCCCCCAAAAAAAAAAGAACACACACAAGTCTGAGTCCGGCTATGCAGGCAGGTTTTATTCCATGCGCTGAAGAGCAGTGGTCCTCACTTCTCTCCCAAAAGGACGAGGGGTGGGGGGATGAAAGCCTGGCGGAGCCTAGCCAGTGGGGTGGGCAGCTCAGAGCAGGAAGGGGATGATGGGCATGCGCAGGGGTGGGTAGTCTCGGAATTCCTTCAGGTAGCTGCGGTGCTTGCCCTTGGCCCAGATGGTCATCTGGGTGAAGCCCACCAGGGAGAAGAGGGCCACTGCAGGGCAGAGAAGGGGGTCAGGGAGGGCAGCATGGCCTGGGACAGCAGGGCCCAGCTGAGGGAAGGGGAGCAGGCTCACCTGGGAGACACTGTGTCATGATGGCAAAGCCAATCCAGGACCCCACCTGTAACAGTGGGCAGAGGTGAGGGCAGGCAGGCCTGGGCAGGCCAGCTGTTCTACTGCAGCCTCACCCATGCTGTGGGCCACCTTCCCCCCAACCCTTACTTTGCAAGCAGGGAGTGGAAACCAATCTCTAATGCTAGAGGGATCCTCAGTCAAGGGGGGGAACACATGTCAAAACTGTCCCTCAGCCCCCAACCCCCAGAAGTCCAGCCTTAACACCTCCCAACCCCCAGAGGCCATAGTCTCTCCAGCTCCAGATGATCCAAGTTTGAACTGCAAAAGCAGCTGCTGAGCCAGGGAACCCCCTACTAAGGACTGGACCCTCCAAATGGAACCTGAAGCCCCAGGAGGGAGAGAGGAGGGGAGCGGGGCATGCCCTCACCTCATAGGTGTAGTTGGGGCAGGACACCAGCAGGAAAAGCCATGTGAAGGGGTTCTTAGTGGGGTAGGGGATCTTCCTGGTCTTGGACCCTGATGACAGGATGGGGAGGGCAAGTGAGACCTCCTGGCCCAGCCTGCCTGCCCCTCCCCCCCAACCCCCGCCCAGATAATGTCACTCACCTGCTGGCCGCAGGTCCCGCAGGGCCATGTGGATGGAGAAATTGCCCAGCTGACAGATCTGTCACAAGAGCAGGGTCAGCTCAGAACCCAAAACTCCCCAGACTTTCTCCGCCCCATCGCCCATCCAGCCTGCTTACCACAAAGATGGCAAGTGCCAGTTTAACCTGCTGAGCTCCATAGGCTAAAAAGGAAGCAGAGAAGGGAGGCCCATGAGGGGTACCCAGTAGGGGATGGTGGCTCACAGGGGAAGCAGGATCCCCAAAGCCACTTACTGGGGGGCGTGTAGAGAGGGTGGTTGATGTAATAGGCCATCCACGCAGCGAAGCCCCAGTAGTAGGTGCAGTTCTGAAAGGCAGCAGGGCTAGGATGGAGCCTGGCAGGGCGGAGGGTGGGGCCTGGGTGGGTGGGGTGAGGGGCGTCAGAGGGGGTGGGGCTGGGTGGACGGGCCTGGGACGCTAGGCAGGAGCCTCACCTTGAAGATGTTGCGCAAGGGCATGGTGCCATGAGAGAAGCGATGCACGAAGAGCGTCTCCAGAAGGCGCTTGATGTAGTGGAATGAGTGGCAGATGCAAGCGAGGCTGGGGTAGGGGGAGCCAGTTCAGCGCAGGCCTGTCCACAGGCCTTCCCCCCACACCCCTCCATCCCCTCCAGCCCGGCCCACTCACTGCACCACCGTGTGCCGGCTGGACGTGAAGTCATATTTGTGGCCATAGATGAAGGGCACCCGGAAGTAGAAGAGCAGGTAGATGAAAAGGGGCCCCGCGTACTCTGTCAGGAACACCTGGGAGTACAGGGACAGTTGAGTCATCCCAGCGTAGCTGATGGGTGAGGAGGCTGGGCAGGGGTGGGACTCACCGTCACCCAGCTGATCTGGGCCCCCAGGTCTCGGAAGTAAAGTGTGGCCGTGGTACCCACAGGCAGCTTCTGCAGAATATCCTCATCCTTCAGGGACTTGCCCTCTGTGGAGAGACAGGCCAGGGCTCAGGGGCTGCCCAGGCCCTCCCCACTGCCACTGGGGTGTCCGGGAATGGCGAGCGGAGGGCTGTACTCACTAGGGTCCAGACGGAGGGACTGGCGGGCAGGGTACCACTGCGGATCTGTGGGGAGAGCGGGGCGTCACAGTGCACAGCCTGGCAGGGCCCAGGGACCCCACAGCACCTCCCGCCTCCAACAAAGCCCCTGTGGCCTATGTGGCTCCAGGACACGGCCCTAAAGAACATGGGCAGAAGAAGCAGGATGTTGTCCTTCCTAAAGCCCAGCAATGGTATTCCTGCCGATGGCCACACGGGGGCGCCGCTGCAGGCACCAGGGGGAGAGGCTCCCAGGAGGGGTCCCACCCAGAGGCCCCGGCCCAAACAGGCTGCAGAAGGCAGTGTGGCTGGGCCCTGGACTTACGGCTCTTAGTGAAAAGATTCTTGATCTCGGCGATGGTGGCATGGGGCTCCACCTGAGGGAAGCACAGGCCACAGGGAAGTCAGCCCCATGGCGGGGAGCCCCAACCTCTGATGCAGGATCCCCGCTGGTGACGGGGGATGAACAAGGGCCTGGGTAGCTGCTATGGGAGCAGGAAAGATTGGGGTCCAGGCCCCCGCCCATATGGTGGAGAGGAACAGCAAGGGCGTGCCAGGCTGGGGACAGCAGTGGGCCTAAGGGCCAGTTTTACCAGGCAGCCAGGATGCTCCCAGCTGGCCAGTTTGAGCACAGGAAGCTGGGCCTACTTCTCTGCCTCTCCTCTCCACCCCTACCCCCACCCATGACTCCCTGCCAGAGTGAAGGCCCACAGTCCTGGCCAGACCTCCTTCGAGAAAGAATAAGCCCCGTCCCCTGGCCCAGCCTGCACGGGGTACAGGTCTCAACTCCACCTTCTTCCCAGGCCCGGAAGCCCTGCAAGGTCCACTGAGACAGCTCCACCTCCTCCTGTACCAGGAGGCTTGCTCCTGGCCACACCCAGGGGCCAGGGCTGCCCACTCTACCCCCAACTGGCAGGGGCAGGCCAGGGACTGTACCCCTCAAGCATCCCCCCCAGAAGGAGGGGGTGGGGAGTCAGGACACAGGTTGAAAGGTCACTCCCATCTCCCCCGGAACCAGGAGACTCCAGAAGGAATGTGGTCATGGGCCCAGCACCCTGGCCCAGTGCAGCTGGCGCCATGGCCCTACCTTGTCCAAGAAGCACAGCTTCTCCCGTGTCTTCGCGTCCAGAATCTCCACCTCAAAGAAAAGAACGGCCTTTTTAGGTTTCTTGGCCACCTTTGGGGGTGCGGGCCGGGGGAAGCCATTGAGGCCAAAGCTGGGGCCAGGGCCAAGGCCCTGGCTGGCCTCCCGGGCCACCAAGCTCATACTCAGGTCCATGCTGCCCCACTCTGCCTGTGCGGCCAGCAGCCCAAACTGCCAGCCGTCAGCCCCCACCACCAACCTCCCCACGCGCAACGCTCTGGGCCAGGCTGCGCGATCAAATTCTGCCGCGGTGCTGGAAAGGAGCCCACGCCTGCCCTGGCACTGTCACCTCTGTGCAGATGTAACCCGAGTGGCCCCACAGCCTTGCCCAGCTAAATATAAAACTGCCCAGGCTGAGTGCCCCCATGAGCCATGGCACAGGTCTACATGCCGACCCTGGGACTGGGTTACCCTGAAAGTGAGTCTTTCAGTGAACACAGCCCCCAAAGTGCACTGGGGAACAGGGAGATCCCCAGAGGGTGACAAGCCAGCGGGGAGCCCACACCCAGGCGCCGGGCTCAGGCCAGCAGAGTTCACTGGGCTTGAAGAAATCCCAGCTATTTTGAGAATCCACAAGACAGATCATCCATTTCCCCTTCTGAGCTGCAAGAGACACTCGGATTATTTCCCTTGTGCATTTGTGTGCCCGGGGAGGCGACAGATTCCGGAGTTATTGGTGCAGAAAGACTCTCTCTCTGTGTGTGGAAAGGGTCAGGAAACCAGGAAGTTTCCAGAAAGCTCCCAGGCCTAAGCTAATGAGGCCTCAGCTCCATCTCCCTGATCTCCCTTTCCACACATTTCTCACTAGATCCACCCAAGCCATGTTCAAGGCCACCTTGCAGACAGTCTTCCTGCAGTGTCGGCCCAAAAGCCTTGTCCAGGCCTTGAGCCCCACAAAGTCCAGAGCACACAGCCCGCATGCACGCTCATTCTCCCTGAGCCCCAGGGGGATCTGACCCACTGCACACAGGTCAGAGCAGTGGAGGTGCGAACTGCTGAAGGAGCTGCAGTGAGGGCCTGCGGGCTCACCGATCCCAGGGGCCATGGCAGGCAGGGCTGGGTCTGACCCCAAGTCAGTCACTGGGTGGCAGGTGCTGAGGACCCTTCTCACGCCTGGTGGGCCCTCAGTCAGCGGCAGCACGGGATAGAGGAGCAGGACACGAAACTGCAGGCAGGGCCCAGGCCAGACTCTCTAAAATCATGCCACCCACCTGCTGGTGGGTTCCCTGCAGCTGTAGCCCACTCTGAACAAAGGGGCTCCCCTATACACCCTCTAATGACAGTGAGAAGGGCAGGAAACAAGGTGGTGGCACACAGGACTGAATCCAGCCCTGCCACACAGTCACTTCTCTCTGGGCCTCAGCCCATGGGCAGATAGGAAGGGTGTACCTCGTGGGTGAGGCTCCCGTGAGACAAGGTGCATGAAGTGCCAGCGTAGTGCCCAACAGATGCACAGTGCCCCAAAACCTTGGGTCCCGTGGAGCTACCACGAAGGGAAGAGTGTGGGCCTGGGTTCAGATCCCAGTCCCTCTGCTGATCTAGCTGATGGCTGCGGTGCCCACCCTCGTCATGGAGAGAAGTGTAGAAGAGAGCCCAGCACCCAAGTCCTGGCCAAGCTGCCTGTTGTCACTGCACTTGGTGGGCCCAGAGCTCTGCCAGGCCGTGTGAACCCCTGAGCCACAAGGCCAGCCAGAGGGAGCACTGGGCCCACCAAGAGGACTCGTAGGAGAGGGAAGGGACACACTCAGAATGTGCCAGAAAGGGCTAGAATAGCAGGGCCCCAGGCGGGCACAGGGCCTGCCCCGTGGCTGTAGGTATATTAATAGTTGCCGCGTCCCAAGCGGGCAGTGCCCACATGCCTTCGCAGCTCATGTGGTCACAGGAAGGCAGCACCACGCCTCCAGAGAGACCAGGCCTCCGAGTTCCTGCTGAACCACTCAACAGCTTAAAATACAACCAGCCCCTCTCCCTGCCTGCCATCTGCTGGGGGAGGGCCGAAATCCTACCCTCCCCACAACTGGGCACCGCACCAGGGCCTGGGAGGAGAGGACAGCCCATCGGGGGCCCCAACTGGCTGCCGGGAGAGGGAGCTGGACAGCAGGAGGAGGCAGCCAGGAGAAGGGCCGCACTCCCAGCCGCAGCCGTACTGTGCCCAAAACGGCACCCAGGCCGGGGAAGAGGAGCGGCTGAGCCTCACAAAGGTAAGCCCGGCCCTCGGGGCAGCACCCAGGGGCCTGGCCCACCAGGCTGGAGGCTGCCCCGGCTCAGGGCCACCGCGGCAGGATCGGTCCTCACTTCCCATTTCCTGCCCCCAAATCCTGGGACCCAGCAGCCATCTTCATCCCAAGAGAGGTCTGAAAGGCCCAGGGGGTCGGGGAGAGACCCAGGATCTCTCTGTACTATTTGTACAGCTTTCTGAGCCTCTATAATTATTCCAAAATAAAAAGTTAAATAAAAGTTACGCTAGGTGGAAAAACACAAAAGTTTTGCTAGATGAAAGAAGCCAGACACAAAGTGTCACATATTTATAATCCAGGGAGACAGAAAGCAGGCTGGTGGTTAGTTGCCCAGAGAGTGTCGACTAATAGAGACTTGGTCTCCTTTTGGGGTGATAGAAAGCTGTGGAACTAGATAGAGGTGGTGGTTACATGGTGGCTGTGAATGTACTAAATGCCACTAAACTATTCACTTTTAAATGGTTAATTTTGTTATGTGAATCCTAACAAAAATTTTAAAGGCGGCGGGGGCGGGCATCTAACAAATAGGCCCCAATTACCCATCAAAAAAAAGCTCTACAGGCAGAGAGCAACAGAGGTTCCCCACCCCCACCCCACTCCCAGACTGAGGGCCTAAATGTGGGGGGACCCATCATGTACTTCAGTCATCGGGCCCTGAGCTCACCCCCCACCCCTACCAACACTGCAGCCACCCCCACCCCCTGCTCAATGCCCAAGCACACCTCCCACGCCCTATGCTTCACACACACACACACACACACCACATGCCTGCCCAGGCCTGAGGCAGCCTGGCATGGGGACCGAGGGCAGGCCCAGGACTGAGATCAGACAGCGCAGATAGCTGCTGAGCACAGAAGGGGAGGCCGCAGGCCCAGGCCCATCCCTGGGGAGAAGGCGGGCTAAGGGGCAGGGAGGGGGCAACACATTCTACTCTATGGATGAATGAAGCGAGGCCTGTGAGGGGATCAATGGCCTGAGGTCCCCCAATGGCTGCAGGCAGGGAATGTGGCCCTGGTGGCCTACAAGGGACAGACGACAAGAACAGACCAGGCACCCCAGCCTAGCCTAGGGCACATGCAATGATAGTTCCACCCAGACAAACTCCCACTCAGGGCCCAGGCAACAGCAACTTGTTGCAGCACAAGTTGGTGGGGCGGGGGAGGACCAGGACAAGGGGCAAGGCCACAGCCCACGCTGCAGGAGAGGCAGGGGCCATGCTGTGGCCTTTCCTAGCTCAGGGGAAAGTACCCAGAGCCACTGCCCAGTGGCAGGGCCCCCGTGGCCTTCACAGTCTTCATGGAAATAAAGATGTTACTGATCAAGGTAGCAATAGCAGAAAGAGGGGCACCGTTTCCTGAGCACCTGCTCTGAGTTAGAACCACTGCCCAGAGCTGTCAGGGAGGCAACGCTCCAGGGATGGACCCTGTCTGGCAATAAGAAAACCAGAGAGCAGTTTTGCAACTGTAGGAGAGGCTTAGGGCCTTTGCATGTGCTGTTCCCACTGCCTAGAACACTCTACCCAGACTCGACAGGGCTCTTCCCTCACCTCCTCTGGCCTTCAGACAACTTTTCAGTGAGGCCCTTCCTGACCATCAACTTAAAATATCCATCCCCAGACATTTACCACCTGCCTCCCACCGGGCTGTCAATCATTTCCAAGGCCTGGAACACAGCCTGGCACAGAGCTGCGCTCTGTAAACCTGTGTGAGGCACCTGGCCAAGGACTCACCTATTTCCTGGCTGTGTGGCCCTAGACAAGCTACTCTTCTGAACCTCTATTTCCTCATCTACAAAGGGACTACCTCCCCTAGGATTACTGTAAATTTTAGAGATAATAACCACCAAAAAAAAAAAGTACATAAACATATCCAGTCTAGAATAAATCTTATAAAGAATATATATAATATAGACCAATACTAGTGAAATAGCACTGCTAGATGCCCAGGGAGCCAGGCCCCTTCTCCCCAAATCCTGACCACGGCCATGAAGGGGCCCATCGACAGGACACCAAGGTCAGAGAGGTGGTGCAAAGATGCTTCATCCAGCTGCTGACAGTCAGCCGAACCCTAACAATAGCAAGACACACGTGGGTGGGAGAGCTGGGGCGCTGCCATCGCTACTACAATTCACCACTGTGCAGAAGGCTGCCACATCTCTGCTGCCCCCTTGTGGCCCCAGCTTACATCCCACCCGCTAAAAGGGCAAAGGCAGCGAGCGGCATTGCTCCAGTTTCAAGTTCCCGACTCCAGCACAGGATGGGACCAAGATGGGACCAAGAGAAGGAGCGCTAACCCCAGCTCTGCCACTGACCAGCCACTGCCCCACATTCATTCATTCCTGCCCCCCTTCTTCCCATGCCTGGGCACTGCAGTGAACAAAACCCCAGGGGACCTGAATTCCAGTCTGTACGTGCAGGGGGATAGGGAACAAGGGGCAGGGGCATGTTTTGTCACCAAAGGTGTGAAGAAAAAGAGAAGGGGCATAAGGAGTGGGGAGGATGACCATTTTAGAGTGGTCAGGGAAGGCTTCCCTCAGAGAGGGGCATCTGAGCAAAGGCCAGCAGAAAATGAAGGAACAAACCACACACATGTCTGGGGAAAAGTGTTCCAGGCAGCAGGAATGGCAAGTTCAAGGACCTTAATGCTGGACGGTGCCTAGCATGTTTGTGGAGCAGAAAGGAGGCCACGTGGCCTGAATAGAGTAAGCAAAGGAGTCAGAGGATATGAAGACAGGGAGGGGACTGGGACAGGTCATGCCAGGCCTTGTGGGTCACAGGGAGGACTCTGGCTTTTACTGGGTGAAGTGAGAGCCATGGAGGGTCTGCAAGGGATGTGACTTGACCCAAGTGTTCACAGGTGCCCCCTGGGAATTGGGAGACCAGGGTAGAGGCGAGGATAGAGGCGAGGATTGGGGTGAGAAGGGAGAATTCTGGACAGACTATGAAGGTGGAGGCAAAAGAATCTGCTGATGATTTGCATGTGGGGGTGAAGAGGAAGGGGAAACCTGATTCTATCTGATCCCCATAAGGGAGAAGCAGTGAGCAGGAGGGCGGTAGGAAGATCAGGAACCACCTAAGCCCAGGTAGGAAGAGTCAAGTTTGCAACTGCTATTCCACTCCATGTAAGCCACCAGGCAGACACAACACACAGGACCCAGGTACCAGTGCCAGGCGCCCAGGCCACTCTCAAGTCTCAGTTTCCCCCTCTTTACAAACACGGCCAGCCCAGTGCTTTCCAGGCTTCTCCCATCTGTAAACCAGGCTCAGGGGCCTCATGGTGGAGTCCTCATCCAGGGCGTGAGGCGAGGGGCTGGCATAGGCAAGAGTCAGCTTGGATTCCAGGTCACCCTCATCACCTCCCACATTTGCACCTGGAACTTCCGTGTGTCCTAAGATGGGACCTGCCCAATGGAGACAGGTGAGGACAGACAGCCTGGAACAGCAGCAGCTTCCCAGCCACATCTTCTCATCCCCTCCTTTCATCTTTACGGTGGCTGAGGGAGCAGAAGCCAGGAGCTCTGTTTCAGATAAGGAAGCTAAGTTTCAAGGGGTGCAGGATACACCCGGGTCATGCAAACGACCAACCCCACACCCCCATCACACACAGGTCTCTGGGGCTGCAGCTCAGCCAGTGTACACTCTACAGTGGTCCCCACGCACAGATGGCACAGAGTAGCACACCCTGCTTCTAGAGGGCTCTCTGGGACCCCACCAGGGACTGCCTGCCAGGAAAGGGCCCTTCAAATGGGCTGCCTTGTGCTGGGAAGCCTGGCACCACCCTGCTAGTGCTTACATGGGGCGTGTGGGAGAGTGTGTACCTTGATGGACGACATCTTCTTCCGAGGCTGGGACACAAGAGGCCTACTATGGGTGCAAACCCTGCTCAGAGCAACCTAGGATTCCAGGCAAAGACACAAAGGACCTGGCAGGTCCTTCAGCGAGCCAGCCAGGGCATGCAGAGCTCCCACTCAGGACACAGGGGCTGCCACACCCAGAAGATGGCAGCCTGGCCCATCTCAGCACCTGGTCAGCTCACCTGCTTCACCAATGCAGAGGCCTGAGTGCACTCACCCGGACTCAGCAGCTCAGCACGCCTGGCTCTCTTTCCTTCGCACTTTCCAGAAATATCAGTCACACTGTTCCTGCCAGCGCAGCTGAGAAGACCTTGGGCTCAGCTGCCAGGAAGCCAACACAAGCCACACCTGCTCAGCCAGAAATACCTCTTTCCCCAGTGGCCTTGCCTCATGACCCCGTTTCTCCAAGGTGCCCACGGTAGTTGTGGTGGGACCAGAATGTCATCACCCAGGCTGGGAAGGGCAGAGGCTGACTACCCACTCCCAGGTCCCCAGCCAGCTCCCACCACCTATGCCCACTGGCCAGATGAAGGGTGCCAGGGTCTGAATGCCAGTATCACTGGGCTGTGGGACCCAGGGTCAGGAGAAGCTGGCAGGGCCCCCATGCAGCCTGGTAGCATCTAGACTCAAAGGACGTTCTTCGGGTGCTCAGGTGCCCCCTGGTTGGTTCCTGCAACCACAGAAGACCCAAGATGAAGGGGACACTGGACCAACACAGCAAGGACTCTGGGTCTCGAGCCTGGCACCCCTAACCCATGCACCTCTCTGGGTGCCTGTTCCATTTGAAAGTGCCACCATGAGTAATATGTATCAGATGCTGACCTCGTGCCAAGGACTGTGCTAGGACCTTCACTTGCATAACTCACCTATCTTCACTTGGGCCTGTGACCCCAGTGAGGTGTCTCAGATAACTGGGGCTCAGAAACGAGGGGGCCCTCGCCCAACACAAACAGCCAGGAAGTGCCAGAGCCAACACTAACCCAGCCTGCTTGGGCCCACAGCCCCTGCTCCCCGCTACAATGCAACAGTCATCCCTCTGAAGAGCAGGACTAAATGCGGACAGAAAAGGGAAGGGAAATCCTGTATCCAATTCTCCTTGCCGACACGCCAACTCCAGCACGCTAGTCTTGGAAGGTCCAGATTCTGCACAATACGCCACCTCCACAGGGAATGCCCTGCAGGGGGGCCTGAGGGCTGAGCCTCCTCCCGGGCCTCAGCCTCCCTTGGCCCTAGTAGAGTCAGGCCATACTGAGGGCAAAAGACCTGTCACCTCCTGACATCACACATAGGGGCCTAAGCAGGCCCAGCAGCTGGCCTAACACTTCCTGCACATTTTCCTGTCGCAGGCTAAGGCCATCAATGGGCCCAGAATAGCAGCACCACAGGAGGGCCAACACTGAGCAAGAGACAGTGCTGCAGAGGCCAGAGCCAGACAAACCTTCCCTGCCTAGGCCTTGGGTTCTCCATCTGGATGTTTGTAAGAGGAGCAGTGCAGAAGCCCCACCCAGTGGTCCTGAACCTTGCCTGCCTGTGGGACAACTGAGACAAGGAAATCCGGATCTCTGATGGGGGCCCAGTATCCATAGCTTCAAAAGCTCCCAGGTGACAGATAGAGGCGGACCTTCAACCTGGGCTGCCTTCCTCAAACAGACCGCTGCCCTTTGGAAAAAGCCGAAAACCTTTACCACAACTAATGCAGCTCTCCCGGAGCCTCCCAGTGGGGCCTTAGCCAAACCCAAGACCCAGCCTCCACCTCCACCGCCTCCTGCTGACCCTCTTAGATTGTCAGTTACCCCACTTTACAGAGGAGGAGGCCGAGGCTCAGAAGTCACCAGCCCAATGGTACACAAGCTACATGCTCCAGAGGCAGGATCTCATCTGATTTTGGTCCTTAGGAACTGAATGCTCTTCCCTCAAGGCTGTCCCAGGCCCCAGACCCCCAAGGGATGGCCCACATCTATACCCCTGCATCCCCTGGCCAGATCGAGGTTAGTGACATGTGGTCTCCCTCTATATCTCTGGGCAGGAAGGAGCTACTGGATCAGAAAGCTGGAAGAGGCCAAAGACACTGACCCCTGTGGACACAGGCTGACCAGAGCTGCAGGAGGAGCTCATCCAGGCCGATGCCCCCACCAGAGCCCGGCACTCCCAGCGCGAGTGCAGCAGGCAGGTTAGTCCACCCCCAGGAGCTCAGCTTGTGTAACAGCCAGTCTGAGATCCACAGGGCCAGCCTTATACACACCTCCCACACACTCACAACATGCCAGACACAGAGGCACATCCTCCACGTGAATTATCTCCTTTACTAGTAATACCCCTTTGCAGATGAGGAAACAGTCTTGTCCATTCACTGCACATACAGACTGAACATCTACTACATGCCAGGCACTATTAAGGGCTCTAGGGATTTAGCCGTGGAAGGAGACAGAAATCCCTGTCTGCATGGAGCTGACATTTTAGTCAAGGAACAGAGACAAATAAATAGTTCAACATATTAGAAGATGACATGTGCCCTAGGAAAAGGGGACAGGGAGTGGCAGGTGAAGTGGGGGGGGGGTGCAGTTTTATATGAAGTGGTCAAGAAAGGCCTCCCTGAGGAGACGTTGAGCCAAGCTCGAAGGCAGTAAAGAGCAGTTCAGAAACCTGGGGAGAACATCCAGGCAGAGGAGTGGCCTGCAAAAAAGCCCAGGGGTGCAGCAAGCTTGGGGTGCTCAAACAACAGGGCAGAGGCCTGTGTGGCTAGAGGGAGGGGGCAAAGAAGGAGTTGGAGGTGAAGGCAGGGTGGTGGGAGTCGTGCAGGATTTCATAGACAGGGTGAGGGCTTTGTCTTCTACTTCAAGTAAGGTGAGAGCCACAAAGAGTTCTGGGCAGAGCAGAAACATGACCTGACTTGAGTCCTTAAAGGGCCCCTCTGGACAGTAGGGGAATAGGGTGGAAGCAAGAATCCCAATATGAGGCTATGGGAATAACTCTAGCACGATAAAGGATGGCTTAGAACAAGGGGTCAGCAAACTATGGCCCACAGGCCAATTCTGGTCCGCTGACTGCCTGTTTGTATACAACCTAAGAATGGCTTTCACACTTTTAAATGGTTGAAAAATCAAAAGAAGCCTATTTCATGACATGTGGAAATTATATGAAATTCAAATGTCAGTCTCCACAAAGTTGTATTAGAACATGGCCACGTGCAATGGTTGACATATCACCCAGAGTTGCTTTTGTTACAACAGCTACTTCATTAGGAACCCCTCCACTGTTTACGTGAAAGGAAAGACTTGTGACCCAGTTCCAGGGACTGACAACAGGACCCAGTCTCCAGGGACTGGCGTCACTCACTTTCTCACCCCATGCAGGTCCCCAGGAGCCAAGTTGCATGGAAGGCATTACCCATTCAAGGTGGGAGATCCAGGCCCCATCTCCCCATCTAGCCTCACCTCCTGGGCTCCCCATCTCCTGGGCCTTTCCCTGGCCCAGAGGAATTCCAAGCCCATCAGACCTTCTAGAACGTACGAGTGGCACAGTCACCCCATTCCCTGTGCTCCTCAGGGGCCGCAGGCCCAGGCCGGGGAAACAGCACAGCCCCAGAAGCCACGGCCCGCACCCAAAGCAAGGATGTGCTTGCTGCACAGAGATATGTGAAGGGCATAACCACGTACAGAGGGCATCTGGAACCTCCAGATGAGGTTTTTTTTCTGCTGACTGAGAAGTTAGGTTCTTCATTTGTTCAGCAAACGCTTGCTGAGCCTATCCATGTGCCAGCCCGTGCTAGGTGCTAGGCTTGGGGATGAACAGAAAGACCTGTGTGTGCAGGGTGCTGGGATACAGTGGAAAGCACAGCCGAGGGAGGCCATGCCCATGGGCCTGCTCACGCTCAAGGGGAACACAGGCAAAGCATTTATCACGTAACATGATCAGCACGTACCAGGCGCCATGAAGAAAAGAAAGCAGGGCAGGGGGCCAGAGTGCCACAGGTGGTGGTCAAAGAAGGCCCTTCTAAGGAAATACGATTTGAGCAAAAGCAAGAGGCTCCCGGGGGGAACTGCAAAGGCCCTGAGGCAGCACAGAGCTTGGCGGGGCTTGGGAAGCCAGAGCAGAGTGAGCTCTAGGGCAAGCAGCTGAGCAAGAGGCTGAAAAGGATGTTAAGAGAAGCAAGTAGGGAAGACACCAGAGTGCCACAATCTGGTCAGGTTTTGAGGAGGATCTGTCTTGCTGCTAGGGGGCAAGCGCAGAAGCAGAGACAGCAGTGAAAGTCTCGAAAACAACCCAGGCCAGAGACTCTGGTGGCTTGGACTGGGGCATAGACATGGCAACTGGTGAAAAAGACACCTTAGTTCCAGGATCCTGAGTTGTCACTGATTCAAAACTAGATGCTGACTTTTAAGGGGAAAAAACTTCCTATGTCAGCATAAGATAGACAGACAGACAGACACACACACACACACACACACACACACACACACACACACACACACACACACGTCAATCATAAGATATATCCCAACTTAAAGAACATAAAAATACCGCAAGGAAAAATGTGCATCTTGAGATGAAGACAGGAAGGCAGTAACAAGTGTAAGACGATTCGGCAGAAGGGTACAGGTTTTCTGAAATGTTTATCAGGCCTAGCCGAGTCTACAAGAGAAAGGTAAACTGAGAGAAGATTCCGGCCCTAGCTCTTGAGAGAGGGATCCAGGAAGACACCCACAGCTGTCTTCCCGCCTGCAGTGGTACCTGTGAGCCCCATAGGTTTCCACCCACTCTGCTCTGCCCCTCTGGTTGAGAGTGAAATGAAGCAAGAGGAAAGGGTTCCAGGAGTCTTGACATGGACGTCCTTCCCCACACTTTCTCCGTGAATGATGCATGTTCCCAGGCCCAACTGGGGAGACAGGACATGGCTTCATGTCACTAGAAATGCTCCTGTCCACTGAGGCCCCAGGTGAGCCAGAATATGGCAGAAGGTACAGCTCCTGGGCCCGTGGAGGAGCCTGGCAGGAAATATTCTTGGGGCCTGATGATCATGGCTTAGCACTTCCCACAGGATCCCCATCCTATCCTTACTGGACAACTCAGAATTCAGATCACTTTGGGTCAAAAAAGGGGGGGAAAATAGCCAACTCCAAAATAACTTAAGATGGGCGGTGACCAGCTTCATAACAGAAGGGAGCCCAGGCTAACAGAGTGAAGCTACATGTGCTCCAAGCCAGAAATGCCGGTCCATGAAGCAGCCTTGCACCCCGTGTGCAAGGGTCCCTTCCCTTGAGTTGCAGTGCCTTTTAGGGGGGTATCAAGAATATGGATAACCATTTGAGCCCACCTGGCATCTTGCTCTGTAGGTCAGTGTCTCTAGCAAACGTTCATAATCACTCACTCTATGTCTCCTGGCCCCACTAGGGACCAGGGATAAAGGGGAGAATGAGGGGCTCGCACAAATGAACACGCTACCCGCTATCCAAAGGTGCTAAGTCTATACAGAGAACTAAAACAGGAGAGGTGACAGGGTTATGAATGTGGCCTGGCTGGGTCAGGGGGAGCCTCTCAGAGGAGGTGACACTTGAGCTGAGACCTGAATGACAGGATTCCCAGACAGGAGGAGCGGAACTGCTTCTCCTGAAACCGTCCCGGCACTGGGGTTCCCCAGCCCAACCCCAGCCCTGTCCTCTGTGGGTCCCCCACCGCCAACCTGGAGATTTTGTTAGATTTGATTCTTGGGAACAAACAGTATTCAGTAATATACTGTTTCAGACCATCCATCTCCCTAAGAACTCTGATATTACCCCCATTCTGCCCCTGCTGAGTCAGACTCCTGGGGTGCTGGGAGAGAGCTTCTCCCCACAAGAAGACTGGAGACTCCGGCTGTAACCCCTCAAGCTTCAACCTGCTTCCTGATGCTCCATGCAAGTGCTAAACCGCCCTCCCCCAAACCTGGCCAACCTACACCCACTAAGGACAGGCACTGCTTCCACAGGCCCCACCACACAACTGGCCTGACCCTGGCCAGTGCTCCCTGGTCCCTTTAAACAAGGAGAAAAAAAAAAAAAAGAATTCAGAAGGGCCAGGGGAACAGCACAACTCTGCAGTCTTCCTGGCTGACTGAATGGTCCAGGGACTCTGCTTACGTAAGAGCCTGGTTCGAGCAGGGACAGGGCTGTGGTAGCCTGCCAGTCACTGCAAGCTACTGAAAAGGCCCTTTATCCCTCAGAGGATGGGTAAGCATCATGGTCCATCTCTAACCAACCATGGGACTCGGGGGCAGGTGAGCCCCAAACCCCACCCACAACGCACTTGTCAATGAGAAACTACTCTGAACATTTACATAACAAACACATAACACAAGTTCCCCAACCCCCCAGACTTAAAAATAAACCACCCTCTGGAAGTTAACCTTTTAGGTAAAATCAACAAGCAAAAGGGACTTTCATCATTCTTGAGATAAAGTCCACCGGCAGTTGGGTGGCTACAAAGCCCTGCCTGACCAACTTAATCTCCTGATGGGGGACACCCAAGAAGTCTGGCCTCCAGACCTCTGCAACAGTTGTTCCCCTCCCTCTCCCCGAAGGGCGCCCCGCTCCAGGCCTCACTTAGATGATAGACCTTGATGGCAGAGCTGTGGTTCATTTATCCCAGTATTCCCAGTATTCCCAGCATTCCCAGCTTGTAAAGAGAAAAAAAGAATATGTTGGAACAAATGAACTAATGAAGAAGGGATGGGTTGGAAAACAGATACACGGAGCCCCACGATAGGAGAAGGCCTGGACCAATAGAACCTGCAGGCTACCAGTGGGGGGAAGGGTGGGCCCAGGTGCTGACTTGACAGTTCCCACTACAGGGGCGACTTCAATGTGTGTGACATTAAAACTGATCACTGGTGTCTGGGCTTCTTCCTCCATCTTCTGGGAATATTATTAGCACGAAGCCATCTCCAGAAACCTGATCAGCCTAGTTCATTGACAATTTTTGAGGCATTCAAGAGGCCACATGCAGAGAGCACTTCAGGTGGCCTCACAGAGGCAGCTCAGTGATTTGTCCTTATTCATCTAATGCTTTGTAACTTGACCGCAGGCCAGGAAACGTGTGAGGCACTTCATACTTCCCAGTGACCCTCCGAGACAGGTGTCCTCATCCTGGCTTCATGGGTGAGAAAACTGAAGCTTAAGCAAGTGAAGTAACTGTCCCACGGGCAGACCCAGCGGTCTCCACAGGCCCCATCCTTCAGGACCACAGGCTTCATTCCTGCCTCAGTGCATGACACCGGGGCGCATCCACAGCAAAGGCCATTTTGGGTCTGGTAGAATTGGGCTCTGCCATTCACTGTGTGACCACAGGCGTGTCACTTTGCTTTTCTGTGCCCCAGTTTCACCACTTGTCAAACAGGGATAAGAACAGTACCTACTTCATAAATTTGTTGTGAGGGTTAATGAGTTACTAGATAAAAAACACTTAGAGTGAGCACTACATTGGTAGTGGCTTTGTTATTATTATTGCGATGCTATGGCTATCCCCCCATATTCGAACATTCTCAGCTGCCACTGTCAATGACAGCAAGAAGTGTTAATATCTAGCCTGAACTTAACCAACCAGCTCTGACCTTTCTCACCCGGCCAAACCTGTCAGTCAAAGTACAGGGATTCCTAACCAAACAACCTTGTCACCAGAGGTACGAGCATATTCCCCACTCAGGGCTGTCAATCCTCTATCTTCTCTCTTCTCAGGAACCAGTCATTCCAGAGGCTCTGCTGGGCTCAGGAGCACCTGCAGTTCCAGCCAGTGTGGCTCAGTTGCTCCAGCCAGAGTGCACCCTCACCCATCACACAGCTCCTCCACATCAGCCCCCGACCCCCGCTCCACCTCAGCCCCATCCAGCAGCAAGTAGGTCAGCAGAGCTTGCTAAATGTTAGCTACGGTACGCATCTGCTCACCTAACGCTCACTAGAGTAATAACCCCTTGAAGTCATAACCCCATGAGGTAGGGACCATTATGTCCCTCTCATCCTCCCACCAAGGATGCTGTGTCCTCAGAAACATGCAGGCCACCAGCTGCCTGGGGCAGCATCATCAGGGGGGATCCATGGCAGGCACAGAAAGTAGAGACAGGCAAAATCCTTCCTGGCTCTGTGACTTTGAGCAATTTAATTCTCTGAGCCCATATCCCTATGACACCATTAATTTTCACCTTCTTACTCAGTTTTCTGGCTTTAAATAATTGTCCCATGACCAGAACTCTAGTTCCAGAACTTTCACGTACTTATTCCTGTGGAGACAGCTGAAGCAATAACTTGCCTGAGGCAAGGCACTCTCTTGATCTAAGATTATAAGCAAACTGGGCACCAACAGAGCTACCCTTTGGGCAGGGGTGGGGGGGCGGGGGGCAGTGGAAGATCCTAAATGAGGACAGTAGGTATCCCCAGATGATTACGCTTTCTCCCCTCAAGGTACCCAGCTGTGGAGGGGAATGAGTAGTGACTTGGGCTCTGGGTGACTGAAAGGGACTAATTCTCATGGGAATTAACAGGCTCATTTACATGATGCAATAGCTGTTTTTTCAGTTGCTACTGGCATCATTACTTTGATCTCTTATCTGCAACGGCAAAAACAATTTTTAAAAAATCCAATAACCTGAGATAAGCAGTTCCCTCATCCATCTTGTTCTGACCCCAAGACAATTCCCAAGGCTTGCTCTGGACTTGTAAGAGCCAGCTTCAGCCAGGGCCCAAGGGTGACCTGTCTCAATTAGGCCACTGAAGGGATACATTTTTCATCTCAGATCACAAAGGGGAGATTGATTGGCAGTGACAGCAGACTGTCATCAAAACAATAACAAATCTCCCCTCAAACTGGAATCCTAACTGCCATAATATCAGATATCAGTCCTGGTTAACTTGCTATGTGACACTGCTGTGAGTCCGGCACCTTTCTGTGCAATACTTAAATCACCTGTAAACTGCACTTCCTCAGGAGAAACCTCTGGAGGCCACAAAGGTCTTTTGAAGGAGGTTAACCTCTCAGTGGACAAGGAGTCACTTGGAAGGAGGGACACAGTCCCAAATAGAAATAAATTTTTTGATGTGGATAGGAGCTGAAAGCTTTTTTCAGCCTTTATTAAAAATGAGTGAAAGCATGCTTGCTATTTTCATAGATCTGGCAGCAAACACCTGGAGTAAAACTAACCTTACTTTCGGTGCAAACTGGGCTGGGAAACGACTGCTCCTCCCACACAGAAACTCTGTGGCTATCATCATGGTGCGTACTTGGCAAATGTTAGCAGAGAATGATAACAGGAGAACATAGCAAAATAACTATTTTTTTTTTTTACTCCAAAGTCACTTTGAACATCGGGTTTGAAGTTCCTCCTTCCTTCTGCTAAGGAAAAAGTTTAAGGTAAACCAAGTCCTCCAGTTCAACCATGAGTCTCAGGCTGTGGCCACCCCAAGGTCCTCAAAGGCCTACTTTACGTGACTGCTACTAGCAAAAATTAAAATTAACTCCATTTTCAAAATGCCACATGAATCTTTCAATCTGCATCTTTTAAAATGAATGTGGCTTTTTCTCCGGGGTTCCAGAGAGTTTGAAAAGTTAAATTATGTTAGAACTTTATTCTATAATCTTAAAGTTGAATGGGTATCATGTCGAAAATGATCGAGAACTTATGGGTTAAAGGTTTCAAAAGATTCTGAGTAAACTATCAAAAATAATAATAATAAAGGAGGCAGGTAGAGGTAGCGGTATTCAATTTGTGAATAAAAACAATTAATCCCTCCTTCCATTTATATGGAGTACTTAGTTTAGTCAAATTCATAGAAACAGAAAATAGATTAACAGTTGCCAGGGGCTGGGAAGAAGAGGGAATAGGAGGTTAGTGCTTTATAGGTACAGAGTTTCAGTTTTGCAAGATCAAAAGAAAAGAGCTCTGAATGTGGATGGTGGTGATGGTTGCACAACAGTGAGAATGTACTTAAAGCCAACGAACTGTACACTTGATAATGGTTAAGATGGTAAATTTTATGTTAAATGTATTTTACCACAAGTTTTTAAATTGGGGGCGGGGGGGACAAGAATTCTCTAGACCTGTTAATTTTCATGTGGGGACCAGCATGGTATAGTGGTTAGCAACTCAACTCTGGAGTCTTGAGTTTCTTTCTGTTTTCCATTTACTAACTGGGAACCTTTGGGCAAATCACTTAACATCTCTGAGACTGTTTCTTCTTCTACAAAAACCACAATAATAATAGTTAATAATAGTCTACATCAAAGGCTGTGAGGATAAGAGAATGAGGCAACAGAATCT
Organism: Pteropus vampyrus; assembly: GCF_000151845.1. Lineage (NCBI taxonomy): Eukaryota > Metazoa > Chordata > Mammalia > Chiroptera > Pteropodidae > Pteropus > Pteropus vampyrus. Next base: position 405,224 of record NW_011889364.1, on the reverse strand, counting down.
CATTAGCACAAGAGTACTTGCTAAAACATTCTTTAAATTTTTAATAAGTTTATTATTTAATGATAGTTAAGTAAAAGTCAGATCACTTAATGTTAATAAATGGTAACAAAATTATTATCAGCTAGGTCGATAAGTGCATCGGAAGGCTTTATTTTACGCGAAAGAGGCCCAGGTTAGGAATCAGAAGATAGGCTTCAAGAGTGGCTGTCAGCCTGAGATTTCTCCTCAGTGACAGAAAGCGGTTGACAGAGATGACCTCTTAGATTACCAGAAAGCCAGATCAGCTTTAGTGCTTGCCGGAAGCCAGCCTTGGCAGCATCTCCCACATCTCCTAAGCTTCTTGGGGACGTCCCGGGCAAGGGAAGGGGTCCAAAGGTCGTGCCAGAGAGGGCTGATTGCAAAGCCCCTTCTTAATCCTCAGGCGGCAGCATGGTGCAAGACTTGTGCAAGACATGCTCGCATCCGGAGCAAGGGTCCCACACCCTCCCTCCTCCCCCGCCAAAGTCTGCAACTCTGCCCGCTAGGTGAGCTACAAGAAACGTGCAAGCTTCCCAGGTACTGTACAGACCCCAGAAAAAGAAAACCCCATTACAGCCTTGGTTGCGGAATTATAAATACCTCCCCCGCACATGCGCACTGCAATTTACGAATGGCCCCAGGGCACAACCGCGCCCACTGCGCCTGCGCCGTCCGGCTACCCCTTCGGACACAGGACAAGAAAAAAGGATCCCCTGGTTCCACAAAGAAAAAGTTTGGAGCAAAGAAGTTGCTCGTTCCTCGTTTCTTACCTCGTGGTGTTTCATGACTCCTATACACAGCTGCTGCTGCTCCTGCTGCCGCTGCTGCCTAACCGCACGCAACGCAGCACAGGTCCCTCACGCGCTCGCAACCGCCGCGCGAGACTACAGCGGCTCTGCGTACGCCCCTCCCCTCCCTGCCGCGCGTGCCTCTCAGCCAGTCAGCGCGCAGGGCGCCCATCTTCGCCACCGCCCCGCGGAACTGATCTGAGCGAGGACTAGCCGCTCTCGCCACAGGACTGTCCAATCAGCTTGCGGGACCCATTGCGAGGAGAAGCGCGTACAAGACAGGGGGGGAGGAAGAAGAGGCTTGATTACCCACCAATCAAAAGGGGCCTCGGCGCCGCACGCCCCTTTCCCCGCCCCTTGGTAGCGTTGTTGTGGAAACCGAGGGAAGCAACGGTTACAACAAGGCGGGGCAGGAGCAAGAAGTTGAGTGACAGGAAAGGCAACATCCACATGGCCCGAGGCGCAGAAAGGTGAATTCTGAGGTGGGCGGCCCTTGGGGTACTGGGGAGCAACGGGAGAGGACTAGAGGCTGGGGGCGTGCGCTGGGGCACCTGGATGGGTGGGCGGGTGTGTGGGCTGGATTCCAACGAGGGAGTCCTATATGTCATGAATAGAAAGGAAGAAAAAGGGAAATGGATGGCCAAAAGCACCCTGGGACTCTCCAACCTGCAACCTGAAGGTGTCTTCACAGCTCTTTTCAATGCAAGCCTCTGCCCCACTTTGCTCTGCCCTATAGGCAAGGGGCCCACATTTGTCTCCACCTGCGCTGTTCAGTATGGACACCACTGGCCACATGTGCACATGTGGTCAATGAGCCCTTGAAATGTGGCTGGTCCAATTTGAGATGTGCTGTATAAATGAAAAGCACACACCAATTTCGGAGACTATGAAAAGGAGGATGTTAAAAAAAATCTCATTAATAATCTTTTATGTTGATTCCACATTGAAATGAAAATATTTTGGATATATTGGATTAAAACATATTACTAAAATTAAGTTCCCATGTTTCTTTTTACTTGTTTAATGTGACTATGGAACATCGAAAATCAGACATGGCTGACATTGGTGGCTGGCAGTTGTGTCTCTCACACTAGCTCTACTGGACAGTGCTGGTCTGGGATCATACCATCATTTGTCATGAATGGACTGGGGAGGTTGGATGCCAACACACACGCACCCACGGACTACACACTCAAGATTTCAGGACAGGCTTAAGGAACGGGCAGCACCTAGAACACTCCCTCATCTTCTTTTCTTTCTCCCTATTCCAGATCTGCCTCTGAGCCATCATCAACCGTTGCACCCTCCAGAACCCAGAGATCCAACATCAGGTACATGGTGGGAAGTCTTCAAAGGTAGATCTCTGAGTCATAAGGGAGTAGGACAGGAAGAGGGTGAGTCAGTGCTGAGTCTTTAATCAGTTCTAGAAACTTCTGAAGCTACAGCTTTTGAGGACTTCCAGATAACACACAGGAACACTGTGTTTTTCACCAGGCCTAACTGGACAACACAGATGAAAACACAAAGGTGTTTTATAACTGCACTTTCAAGAGCACTGATCTTTTCCTGTTGGCAGTTGTGAGGCTCACAGTATCTTGAATCCCTTTGTGTCCTAACTGGCCTCACTCCTGCCCTCATTGAGGGGGACAGGGGAGTCCTCACTCCAAGGCCACAAGTTAAAATCCTGCCAAGTTGAATTACTTGAGGTGTCTAATTGTGAGGTGATGAGGGGGGACATGGTTGAACCCCTAAAATCTAGCTACATTTTGCTACTTTGCCAGTTCTAGTGATTCCCAGCATCTCCGATGTGGTCTGAGTAGGCCTGTCTTCCATATCTCTGGGTCCAGCTAGGTAAGGCGTGTGGTGTCATGGCCAAATAGATGACATTTTTGAAGAGATTTCAAATACATTCCTACAGTCTTGGAACATTCTGGAATCTCCCTTTTGAGGCTGCTTTCTTGAGCCCCGCACTCACTCAACGGGCACTAAATCATTTTGTGAACCTACTATGCCATGTGTCAACTGAGGCATATGAATAACTTCCACCCCCCACTCACCCACAAGCAGCTCATTGAAAGGCAGGATCTAGCCTCCAGAGAATTCCTCTTTGTTTTTGATGAGTATTGCAGGAGTGAGGACCCCTTGTTGGCTTCATCTGGCTTCCAGTAACCAGGCTGTCAGCAGAAATCAAATCCACCTCGGAATGAAGACTGGCCACTTTGTTCAGCCATTCATGACACTGGACTGTGGCTCTGGCTGTGCCTGTCATTAAAGACAGCTAAATAGTGCTTGTGTCCTCACCATCCCCAGCACAGTGGCCAATTCATAACAGTGACGAGTAGACACATTTGATGTTTGCTGAGCTGACTGTAACAAGCCCTTGAAAGCAGCTTCCAAAGGGGGAGTTCCAGAAAGGTCTTGCATTTGGCAATGCTGAAAGATAAGCAGGGCCTCCTAGGGTGTTAGATTTGGGGGATCCCACAGTCTTTTGGACGTCGGAGATCTGGTGTGTTAGGGTGTGTCCAGTTCACAAGCTCCTTTTGTATTTCCCATGCATGGGTAAGGTAGGATCTTGATTTTACCAGAACCTGGTGGGGCTGGTTTTGGGTTCCATGATCGAGCAGTTTCAGAGAGTGTGAGGGAAGGCGAAGTCAAGAACAGACAAGTTGGAGCTGGTTGGGTAACTTTTTGGTTAGCTGTGGCAGGAGCTCCAGAAAGAGATTTCCCAAGCTCTGCCCTTTATAAAAAAATTTTGTTGTTTATTTTTTTTTTATCGAGTTATAATCTATATACAGTAAAATTCACCTTTTTCAGTGTATAGTTCTGAATACAGACAGTGGTATAACCACCACCTATATCAAATATAGGACACTCCCATTAGCCCAAATATTTCCCCTGTATCCCTTTAATAGCACATCCCAGCCCCTGGCAAATACTGACCTGCTTTCTGCCCCAATACTTTTGCCTTTTCCAGAAGGTCCTATAAAATGGCATCACACAGTAAATAGCCTTTTGATTCTGGCTTCTTTCACTAACAATGTATTTGAGGTTCATCTGCATTGATTCCTGTATCAGTAGCTTGTTCCTTTTTTATGGCTGAATAGTATTCCTTTGTGTGGCTGGGTCCCAATTTCTTTATCTATTCACCCACTGAAGGACATTTAGGTTTTAATGGCTGTCAGTAATTACGAATAAAACCTTGATAAACATTGGCTCATAGGTTTTATGTGAACATAGGTTTTTATTTCCTATGTGTATTCTACAGTGGGTAGAATTGCTGGCTTATTTGGCTGTCGTGATTTAGAAGGTCTTTTTAATGAAGAGTTGAAAAGAATGGTGTTGCATTTTTTTAAATAAAGGCTTCATCATCATCTGATTCACATCTTACACATGCTGAGTACTTACCAGAAGCACTCAGTGTGCTAAACACTCTAGACTTCAACATTTAACTCCCTGGGTGACCTCAGGCAAGTCACATGACCTCTTGGAGCTTCAGTTTCCCCACCTGTAAAATGGAGGTAGCAGTAGGCCAACTTCCTCAGAGTACTGTGAGGATTAAATGATTTAATACACACTGAGCACTTGGAAACGACTTGGCACATAGTAGTGCTGTGTCTATGTTAACTGTTATCATAATGTTAATTTCCTGACCCCTCTCAATTTTATCCCCATAGCAACCCTGGGAGGTAAGAGCTACTCTTATCCTCATTTTATGGAGAACACACCTAATACTCCAAGAGATCCAGCAAGTTGTGCAAGGTCACTCGGGCAGTAAATAAGTATAAATAGTGGGTCTGGGATTTCAACTGAGGCTAACTGATTCCAGACTCACCTACTTAGTTCCTACACCAATCAGGGGTTTACCAAAGAAACAGAACCAGTATGCTATATGTGTTTGTGAGCATATGTGTGTGTATGAAGAGACTGATTTCAAGGCATTGGCTTATGCAATTATTGGGGCTGGTGAGGCAAGTCTGGTATCTGTAGGGCAGACCAACAGGCTGCAAACTCTTGGCCAGGAGCTGATGCTTATTCCTCAGAGAAACCTCAGTATTTGCTTTTAAGGCTTTTCAGTGTTTGCTTTTAAAGTCTTGCAACTGATTGGATGAGGCCCACCCACATTATCCAGTCATCCCCTGTACTTAAACTCGACTGGAGATATTAACTACATCTACAAAATACTTTTACAGCAACACTTTGATTAGTGTTTAATTGAACAACTGGATATTATAGCACAACCACGCTGATGGGTAAAACTAACCAACACATCTTCTCTATGTTGAGAGCTGAAGCTCCGTCAAGGTTTCTAGAAGCGGAGTCCACTTTTCTAGTAACATTCTGAAGTGCCTCATGAATCTCCAGGTCAAAGAATCCTAAAGAGAGGTATTAGAGTTTTTTGTGGGGTTTTTTTGGGGGTGGGCGGGGGGGAAGGGGTTGGTTAAACAGTGAAAATTTCCTGAACATGAGCCAGGCTTATTTGAGGAAAGGGGAGGCCCTAAAGTTGCCCCCAAACACAAGGACACTCAGAGCCATATGAAGATCTTTAGAGGCCATCATAGTTTTAACTCTAAATTAAATTTATCCTGTAATATAAATACTAGCATATAAGGTGAGGAAGTACACCAACTCTGGGTTTTCCCCATGATGAAGATCCTCGCACTATTTATTAAACTTCTTAAAAATTAGACTCTCACTAATATTGGTTCAGGATCCTGGCTATGCCGTGCCTGTGGACATTCAGCTCAGACCCATTCTCCTAGGTTGGCCAGTGTGTGTCCTAGCCCAAAGTCCTTACTGACAGTTACCCCGGGGTCAGTGAGTGGCCACAGAGAGTCAGAATCCCCCTGCTGGACTACAGGGTAGGCCATGGTCATCTTTCTCAGGAGTCCCAGCCTGCACAAGGGCAGCAGTCACTTTTTGCATGATGCTGCCAGGAAGTGAGTAGTTCAGCAGCCCTCGCACTCAGCAAGAGGATTGGTCACCCCTTTGACAGAACTTCCTCTGTGCCAGGCCTGTTTCAGGCACTTTACTTATGTCAAGTTCAAAGCCACATGAGGTGGGTACAACCACTACTCCCATTGTACAGATAAGGAAGCTGAGGCCCAAAATGGCTCAGTAACCAGCCCAAGGTCATGCTACCAGGAAATGCTGGAACCAGGAATAAAACCCAGCTGTCTGGTTCTACCCTGACCTCCCAAGCAGTACTTCCAGTAACCTCCCCACTCAGCAACCAACACTGCCTACCCCCTCATCCCATACCCTTCCCAAGCGGTACCTCTTTCTGAGCCTCCTTTCCCCATCAGCCCTCCTAACCACATGCACCCCAGACTCAGAGCCAAAAGGGATCATGTCGCCCACAGAAGAAGAAACAGAGGCCCTAGAGGTGTAGGACACACACATGTCCCCCCAAATTACAAAGGTAATGGAAAAAAAGAAGGTGCATGCAAAACAGCCAGAAATATTTATGAAGCATCCACTGCGACTGGGTGCCAGACTCTATTCCAGGTCCTGGATACCCAGCACTGACAAGACCCAGTCCCTGCCCTGGTGGGGATCACAGGCTGGGAGGCAGGTGACATTTAGCGTGAAAACCAAGGAACAAGATAATTTCAGTGGCATGTGTTCTTGAGACACCGGTAAAGTGAAAGGCCTGAGGAGCGGGACTGGGAAGACCTCTCCAGGTGGTGAGCTTTGGTCCAGGGTCCTCACCTTTCTTTACAGGGACCCGTCTGGTGAGGACGGTGACTTGGGGCTCCCAAAGGCATCTTCTCTACTGAGAGAAGAGGGCGAGTGGGTAGTTTTGTTCCCAGAAGGGGTATCTAGGGCGGGAAGAGGTTAACCAACTTGCCCAGAGTAGCCTGGCAGGACCCGACCCTGTGAAATACAGGGGAGCAGGTTTATCTTCTCCAGGGGACGGAGTGGGACTGTTCTCCCCTGACCAGCCCCTTTCCGGAGCATCGCGTCGTAACCTGTTGACCCAAGCAGGGGGCGGGACGCGCGGCAGGCCGGATCATCCGGGGCATCCGGAGCAGTGAAACAAGGTCACGATTGGCTGTCCGCGGAGGGTGGGCGGGGCCTCCGTCGCTCAGTGCGCGCGCTGCAGAGAAGCGTTGCCGAGAGCCGGGCGGGAAGAGGCGTGGCCACACGCGGGCTACCGTTGGCGGTACGGCCCCGCCCCGGACGTCGCGCGTCGCAGGCTAGCCGGCGGCGATTGGTCGGCGCGGCGAGTGGGGCGGGGCGGAAGGTTCTGGAGGGGGCTGGCGGGCTCTGGAAGCTTCCGCCGGACGGGTATATAGAGTCCGGGACGGGGCGGCGGCGGAGCCGGGGGGACGGCGACAACTGGGCGGCGGCCTGCAGGCGGGGGCCATGGGCAAAGACTATTACCAGACGCTGGGCCTGGCCCGGGGCGCGTCAGACGAAGAGATCAAGCGGGCCTACCGCCGCCAGGCGCTGCGCTACCACCCGGACAAGAACAAGGAGCCCGGCGCCGAGGAGAAGTTCAAGGAGATCGCCGAGGCCTACGACGTGCTCAGCGACCCACGCAAGCGCGAGATCTTCGACCGCTACGGGGAGGAAGGTGCGTACGCGCGCGCGGCCGGGGACGCGCCCCCGCCGTTTGACAGAGGACGGGGAAACTGAGGCACGGCGGCATGACTGCTGCATCCTCGGGGGCGGGGGCGGTGTCTCGGGCTGCGAGCAACCCCCGCCCTCTGGCCATGCGGGTCTCGTCCCTAGGATTGGTGGCCGCCAGATGGGAGGAGGAGTTCTAGCCGCACTGCTCGCCCAGAAGCTTCTAGCATGTCTAGGGCTGCCCCTCCCTGGATGCCTCCGCCCACGTCCCCGATCGCCCCCTGTTGCGTGCCGAGAGGGAGACAGGTTTCTTCGGCTGGTGGCGCTGCGGGCCCACTGGCCCAGGCTCACCTGGGAGAAGCGGGGGGAGGTGCCCTGCCGCCCAGAGATGCTGGGCGCGACCGCTGGCTGAGCGCCGGGCACCACCTTCGTGCAGCGAGCTTGCAAAGGGGAGCGCCATTTCGCCCCCACCTCCCTCCCAGGCCCCTGGGAGGGTGGAGTGAGCTAATCCTTGCAAAGTGCTTACCCAGCTCTGCGCCAGGCACGTAGATGTCAACCAGCGCCCGCTGTGGCCATGTAGGTGCAGGAAGCGGAGGGGACCGCCTCTGCCCAGCCTCTCGGGGTAGTCCTCCTCAGGAAAGGAGAAAGCTTTCTTGTTTGTCCAGTTGCTGGTTGGTGACTCAGGCTGGCTTCTGGGCTTGGCGTTAACAAACGAAATGACTTTTTATGTAAGAACGGAGGTAGTTGTGCCAGGGTGTGAGAATTTGAAAATCTCCGTGTATTTTATCAACTTTTCTTATTCCCCACACCTCAATGGCCCTAAAGCGTTTAAAAGTAAACACGTTTTGAAAGCTGACTCTGGATCGTGCCTTTTTCATCTGATCTCTTAGTGAATTCTTTTAAGTTCGTGTATCATTTCGATGAGGGTGGGTCATTGAAGAAGTGAAGCAATCTCCCTGCCCCTAGACAGGGCCTTCTCAGAGCTTGAGCCCCTTCCTTGCCACAGCCATGCCACAGTGAAGTACCTTGGTGGGGTGTCTGTCTCTGCTGCTACAGTGGAAGTAGAGTTTAGGTTCTTCCTTGTTCACTCCTGACAGGCTAAAACAATTCCTATTCTGGTGACTCCCAAGTAGTTTTCTCTTAAGGAAAGTCTCTGGCCAACCATCTGATTTATTGGGATTTTGCCTTTCAGGCCTAAAGGGCAGTGGCCCAAGTGGTGGGAGCAGCGGTGGTGCTAATGGTACCTCCTTCAGCTACACATTCCATGGAGACCCTCATGCCATGTTTGCCGAGTTCTTCGGTGGCCGAAATCCCTTTGACACCTTTTTTGGGCAGCGGAACGGGGAGGAAGGCATGGACATCGATGACCCATTCTCTGGCTTCCCCATGGGCATGGGTGGCTTCACCAACATGAACTATGGCCGCTCCCGCCCTGCCCAAGAGCCCACCCGAAAGAAGCAAGACCCCCCCGTTACCCACGACCTTAGGGTGTCCCTCGAAGAGATCTACAGCGGCTGTACCAAGAAGATGAAGATTTCCCATAAACGGCTGAATCCTGATGGGAAGAGCATTCGCAATGAAGACAAAATCTTGACCATCGAAGTGAAACGGGGTTGGAAAGAAGGGACCAAAATCACCTTCCCCAAGGAGGGAGACCAGACCTCCAACAACATTCCAGCCGACATCGTCTTTGTTTTAAAGGACAAGCCACATAATATCTTTAAGAGAGATGGCTCTGATGTCATTTATCCAGCCAGGATCACCCTTCGGGAGGTAAGGCACCAGGTGGGGCAGTGTCTGTGCAGGGAGATAGCTGCTTTTTGAAGCAGTTTTGTATTTTTTTTGACATATTTCTGAGTACTTGGTGTCTACCAGACTTAGGGGTGCAACAGAAGCAAGACAGGCCAGGGCTCTGTTTTTCTTGAGCTTTTGTGCTGGTTACCTGGGTAGATCTGGGGGCAAGGTCTTAGCTGTAGAGGCCTGATGGCTCTTACACTACCCCACCCTGCCTCTGGGCAGGAATGAAGCTTCCTAAGCTATACTCCATCTAATACTGTTACTTTGCTTTTCAAGGCTCTGTGTGGCTGTACTGTGAATGTCCCCACTCTGGACGGCAGGACCATACCCATCACATTCAAAGATGTCATCAGACCTAACACACGGCGAAAAATACCTGGAGAAGGCCTCCCTCTCCCCAAAACGCCCGAGAAACGTGGGGACCTCGTTATTGAGTTTGAAGTGATCTTCCCCGAAAGGATTCCCCCAGCGTCAAGAACCATGCTTGAGAAGGCTCTTCCAATATAGTCACCTGTATTTGCCCAAGGACTTACCAGGGACCTTTCCAGAGCTCAAGGATTTCCGGACCGTTCCACTAGTTGTGGGCCCTTGAGAGGGCGGGAGGGCCCAGGGAGGGCTTTCATACTGCTGAATGTTTTCCAGAGAATATATTACAATCTTTCAAAGTCGTGCTCTAGACTTCAGTGGTTTTTCAAGCGACAGGGCAGCAGGTGGTGGGGACAGCAGGAGAAGGCATTCCAATCTGCCCCACTGGGTCCTACAGCCCTCCTGTAATGTGCCCACTCCTCTTCCAGGTCCTACCCAGGGCCAACAGGCAGCCCCGCAGTTGAACTTGAGCCCTCTCTCGTTCCTTTGCTTGTGGCCGTTAGGTGATGTCAACCTGCTGTTGGTTACCAGACCCTGTACGCTCTTCAGTTTCTGTGGTGTGACCAGTTCGTGTTTTATTCTGTATTTGTCTCCCATGTTTTGCTCTTCCTCTGAAGAATCCCATCTTTTGCCATCTCAAATTGAGAACCTAGACTATTTTTGCAGAACTGCCTGGCCGGCGCCCACAAGCAATACCTCTCATTCCAGCAGGACCAAGGGAGCCAGCCTCAGTGAGTGAGAGTGAGTTGCGCAGCCGCCTCTCCCTCCGGGATCAGGGGCCCTTTCGAGCTCTGGTTCTGGGGCCAAATGCACTCACCTAAGGGTCACACTCCTTTCCTGTAAGGCAATCTTTGGCACACCGGGGCTTCTTGGTGGCCCAGGTCATTTTTTAATGGACTCTGGACTCTCAAAGGGATCTGATCCTTTTGAATTTTGCACAGCCCTAGATATAATCCCTTTTGATAAAAGGGTCTTTACTCCTGATTACAGGAGCACTGTGGAACGTCTGTAAATATGTTTTTATAATTCTGTGTAAAGTTGGTGTGCACTCAAATGAAAGCAGTCTGTGGCAGGTGCTGCTCTCTGTACAGGCCCATGATGGAATTCAGAAGGAACCTTGGGAATGGGGGGTTGGGGAGTTGGAACGAATGTCTGTTCCCTGCAGGCCAGTGTGGTGCTCTGACCTTTAGACTCATTGTAAGTTGCCACTGCCAACATGAGACCAAAGTGTGTGACTTGTCAATGTGCAGCATGACAGCATTAAAGACTGATGCTAAACCTCAGGGGAGCGGTCCTGCGACTCTGTTTGAGGGCTCTGCTGACGGGTTGGGGCAGGCGTTGGACATCCCACCAAAGGCAGCCAAGGCAGGAGGGAGGGGCTGGTGTGAGGCAGTCCTCAAAAGATGACTCTCCTCTCCTGTGTTCAGTGTGTGGGGTGGAGAATGTCAATGCATCTGGATTTGGGATCCAGGTGTCCAGAGACCCCAATGGATCAGAGCTTGTCTTTTTGTGAGGATCGGGGCCAAAGTTAGGCATTTCTAGACATTTCTTCTTCCCGTTTTCCAGGGGTGGTGTGAGGTCTGCCCTCTTAATTCCCCTCCACTCCTTTCTTGCTGGGACAGAATGGGTGTCAGGCAGGCCCTGGCCAAGCCGGCCTAGGATTCCAGCCCAGTACTGGCTGCCCCGCCCTGGAGAAGACCATTTCCTGCCCTCACTTTATTTGCAGGCCACCAAAACTGCTTTTACTTTGTAACTTTTTTTAAGGAACTGGTTTTATTATAAGGTAAGTAATTACACAGGCTGAAAACAATGTATTGCTACTTTGCTACAAAATGTCTTAGAGTAAAAACTTAACACCATATTAAAGTCAACCTAGGAGTGGCTTTCTCTTCCCACGGAAACAATTTAACCGCTGAAAACAGTCTTAAGGGCAGTGCTCTAGAAGAGAACTTTCTGCGGTGGAGGTATGTTCTATGTCTTTAAATGGAAATTAAGGCTCAATAAAATTAAAAATTCAATTTCTCAGTCGCTCTAGCCACATTTCAAGTCCTCAGCAGCCACACACGGCCAGTGGCAACTACTGGACAGCACAGAACTAAAGGGCATTTCACCCAAATCAAAGATATCAGTCTCATTAGAGAAGAGCAGCCACACCGAGCAACCCTATTTGGGGTGTTATTCCAGATATCAGACGCAAAAGGGACCTCATCATAAGAGATGTTTACTGAACTACCTCAGGCACCAAGATGACATTTACTGCAGAATTGGCCCGGCCTCATTTGGGGGTCACAGATCCCCAGGGCTACCATCCCCTTGCCCCCGGTCTCCATTATGTAGCAGTTCCCTGTGAACTTCATATCGAAGTGCCATTGGTACAAAAGTACACAAAGTCTGTGCACACCGTTGTGGGAACTCGCAGAAACAACTTACCGAGGGTGTGGGCGGGGCAGTGGAAGTCCTCAGGGAATTAGTCATGGAGGAAAAATCAGGACTCCAGTGGACAGAAAGTCCGCTGCTTTGGTGCACATTTTTTTGCCCACACTGGACCCAATCGTGTGTCCAGAGGTGTTTGGTGCGTCCATTAGCCAACTGCTCCTTCCTGGGCTGCCCTTTATTGGGTTCATTTCCCATGCCATTTCTCTAAGCATCTTTGGGAGTCCCTGCTGTGTCATTACGTGTGGGGCTGCCCCTGTGACCCACCTCATCTTAATCCATTATACCAGCAGTGTCATATTTTTACAGGATTTAAGCATAGTACAAAACTCAATGTATATCTGGTGAGAAGATGAGTTCCCTCCCACCTCTGGGCCTGCAGTATAGATAAGCTGTGGCATCAGAGATTTTTCTTTCATTTTTTTCAACATTTATTTTTTGCACATCCTCAAGCAAGTGCTTATATAAGCATAATTGCTAGATTTTTGGTTTCAATCATTGGCTGTGGTAGTACCAAACTTGCAAGGGCACATAGAATGAGAATCCTCCCACTCTGCTATTAGAATCCACCCCCAAAGAGTGTTCCCAGTGTCTCCTGTGCCTTTCCTGAGATGCTGCACGAATGCATTTTTCTGTTTTTAGACAAATGGTACGTATGTATGCTCTGCATTTTTTTCTCACATAACGCATTGTGGAAATAGCTTTCTCATTCCTGTAACTCTACACCTTTATTCCACCACGTCCACCCATGTGGGTGTGAAGATCGAAGTCAGTGTTTGGTAGCCCCTTTCCTCTAACCATTGTTCTAGCTTCCAGGTTTGAGTCCTAGGTTAACCACTTCTAGCTGTGGGCAAGTGACTTAACCTCTCTATGCCTGTTTCTTCAACTGTATAATAGGCATAGTGATACCATAGGTCTCTCCTTATCCGAGGTCTCACTTTCCGTGGTTTCAGTGAACCGCAGTCACCTGTGGTCCAAAATATTAAATGGAAATTTAATAAGTTCTAAATTGCACGTCATTCTGAGTAGAGCAATGAAGTCTCCCTTCGTCCTGCCTGGGGCATGAATCATCTCTTTGTCCAGCGTATTCACACTGTGTATGCTCTCTGACCATCCCCATTAGTCACTTAGTAGGCGTCTCAGTGATCAGATCAACTGTTGTGGTATCACAGTGCTTGTATTCAAGTAACAGTTTTACTTATTGGCCCCAAGGCACAAGAGTAGTGATGTTGCCGATTCAGACGTGACAAAGAGAAGCCATAAAGTGCTTCCTTTAAATGAAAAGGTGAAAGTTAATAAGAGAGACCACATTCACACAACTTTTATTACAATATGTTATAATTATTTTATTATTCATTGTTGTTAATCTCTGTACCTAATCTATAAATTAAACTACTGTACATAGGTATGTATAGAAAAAACATAGCATATGTAGGGTTCGGTGCCATCCACAGTTTCAGCATCCACTGGAGGTCTTAGACCATACTTCCCACAGGTTTGGGGGCACTACTGTAGTACCTCTTGTAGAGTTGTAAGGACTTCCAGATACAGATACACACTCCCCAAGGCCTGGCATAGAACCAGCACTGTGTGTCAGCTAACATCACTACACCCTTACGTGCAACTCTCTTAGCCCATAGCCCATAACCCCAAAGACCAGGGTGTGTCCCAGGTCTATTAGGTCAGTGCTCTCAGCTGAGCTTCAAAAACCAAATCGCCAGGCGAGCCTCTGAGACCCTCAGCTCAAGGCCTGGCCCCAACCCAGCCCAAGGACACTCTACTGAAAGCAGGCTCACTCCCCTGTTGTCTTGTGACAACCTACTCACTCAACAGAGGCAGCAAAACATCAGGATTGAGCTACCCTGGCTCTGAATTCAGGATCTGCCGCTCTGCAGCTATGTGTCCTTTGGCAAGTGACTTCCCTTCTGAGTCTCAGTGCCCTCCTTTGAAAACTGGGAAGTAAATGAAGGTACAGACTTCATAGGAGGGTTGTGAAAACTGAGCAAGACAGTGCATCAGGAGGCAAAAGAACATAGTGTTAAGAACTCGGGTTCTGGAGGGTGGCTGTGCTAAGTTCAAGTTCTCAATTCCCCTAGCAAACAACAAAACCTCTCAGAGTCTCACTTCCTTACCACGTGAAACAGGACTAATCATAGCAGCCACCCCTTTTCATGCCCCAGAGCTAGAACTCAGGGATCAGATCAACTGTTGTGGTATCACAGTTGACCCCTCAGCGGACCCCTGAGGACTTCGCACAGACCTAGCTCAGAGCAACTGTTTGATTAAATGGGTAGTATCTCTAGAACACTCAGGAGAAAAATCTGGCCCAGGTCTTTTTGAATATTACTTCTTCTCATTAGTTACTAATTATCGAAGCCCACGGCATAGTGCCTAATACATCATAAGTACTCATCCATTCAATAAACATTTATTGAATACCTGCTGTGTGCTCAGCCCTGCTCTCAATGCTGGGGATAGGGCAGTGAACAAAACTAAACAAAAATTTTATCTTTGTAGAGCTGATGGTCGCGTAGGGTGGGGGGGGTGAAAGAAAACAATTAAGAATAAATAAATAAAGCATCTAATGTGCTAGATAGTGATGAGAGTAAAGGAGAAATAGAAAACAAGTGGATAGAGAGGGTTGGGAGCAATTTTAAGCAACAAGATCAGCAAATGCCTCACAGAGAAGGTGATGGTTATGCAAAGACTTAAAGGAGATAAGGAGGGAGCCAGGTGAATAGTGAGGAAAGAGCGTTCCAGGCAGAGGGAGCAACCCGTGCAAAGGTCCTGAGCTAGGAGTGTGCCTGAGTTGTTTAAGGAAAAGCCAGGAGCCCAGTGAGGCTAGAGTAGAGTAATGGCAGGAGGAGAGATTTGAAGAGGGGAGGTGGAAGGAGGAGAGATGGGAGGAGGGGAGGACAGGTTGGAGCGATGGAGCAAATGATGCAGGGCCTGGTGGGCTGCAGGGAGAACCTTGGCGAGAAGAAGAGCTTGCGAGGATTTGGGTTTTGATTTTGTCTTAATTTTCCTTTGCCGGGAGTGGGGAGGTGGCATATCATTTGCTTGTAAGATAACTTTAAGTCCCTGAAATATGTGATCATCGGTCTCTTGAAATTTCAATGCACTAAACTTCCATCTGAAAATAGCACAACACAAACAATAAGCACCTATATTTTCTATGAAAATCTAGTCCTTAAAGTGCACACGTTCCTGTTCCTTCCCACAGACCTGAGAACACTTTTCTAGGTCTGCCGATTCCATTCTTGTCCAAGATGGCATGGGAGTCTGAAACTCTGTGATTCGTCAGTCAGACGTCTTCTCTCTTTGTCATAAGGAGAGGAAACAATCTCAGGAACACTCCAGAAGGTCCCACTCCAGAGCAACGAAGTTTCCTTGCAGTCACTCACCATCTTTGTATCACTAGTGCCCAGAGCGGTGCCTGGCCCAGAACTATCTGAGTGTTTGCCAAATGAGTCATTGAATTACAAAGTGATTCAGACAAGAGGATCTACAACATTTGCCCTATGACCAATCACATCAGGGTGTGTGCAGAGGAAGACCCACCTAGCCCAGGGGTCTGCTGTGGTCCCCCAGAGAAGGGGCCTCCCACACTCCACTTCTTTAACTTCCACCTGCGGGAGTAGATGTTCTCTCTGGCTCCAAGAAAGGCTCTCTTTCCTGGGGTCCTGCTCCTACATCATGATTCATGTATTTGTCACTTGGCACAGCTCCTGAGGGCCAGCTCAACACTAGGCCCAGGGGGCACAGCAAGTGACAAACACAGCAATCTGGGGGTGCCTCACGGAGCTCACAGCCTTCTGGGAAACAGACCTAACTAAACCAAACATTTTAGTGTCTTAGGACTGACATAACGAAGTACCTCTTACTAGGGGGCTTATAATAGGAATTTATTTTCTCACAGTTCTGGAGGCGAGAAGTCCAAACCCAAAGTGTGAGCAGTGTGGGTTCCTTCTGGAGGATCTGAGGGAGAACCTGTCCCAGGCCTCTCTCCTGGCTCCTGGTGGCTGCCAGCCATCCTTCACATTCCTTGATTTATAGCTACATCGCTCCAATCTCTGCCTCTGTCTTCACATGGCCTCCCCTCTGTGTGTCTCTATGTCTTCTGTGTCTTATAAGGACACGTATCTTTGGATTCAGCAGCCAGATTAACCCAGAATAGCCTTGTCTTGAGATTTTTTATTACGTTTGCAAAGACCCTTATTCCAAACAAGGTCATGTTCACAGGTTACAGTATATGGGCACCATTCAGCCCATTACACCAGGCAGGGTACTTACTATGACTGATAACTGGGAGGGCAGGGACATGGCAGGCCCTGGGCACACAAACCAGGGTACGGAAGGTTGTCAGGGCTCAAGGATGGGCCACTGGAGCTGAGGCCCCATGGAGGAGGTCTCTAAATATACGAGGGGTGTGGACTCAGCCAGCCTGGGGAGTGTAAGGCCCTGAGGCAGGGTGTGGCCAGAGAGAGCAGGAGAGAGTAGGGTAGGGTGTGCCCAGGATTAAGACAGGCCAGGCGTCAGGGCCCTGCTGAGACAGGCCTGGGTGCCTGAGACAGGGGAGAAGACAGCTGAAAGAGTGAGTTGGGAGGTACATGGTGTGATTTGCTTTTGCCTGGAAGTTGGCCAGGCGACCTGGGTGGTTTGTCTCATTGGGGGCTCAACTTTGTTTGAGAAGATTATGCTGGACATCAACATAGCCAGGCCTGACTCTAGATGAAATATTTCAGTGAAGGGTGTTTTGAGGGCACATGGCCTCATAGTGGGGGCGTGGTGGGGGTGAGGGGGTGGCTGCATTAGCAAAGAGAAGGGACCTGACACAGATGCTCATAGGCGCCCTCTGGCTGCTGTGGGGGGAACACACTTAGGGTAAAGCAAAGGCAGAGCCCGGAGGCCAGAGAGGTCAACTGCTGGAGATGGTGGGGTTGGATCAGGGAGGGGCCAAGGTGATGGAAAATGATTAGAGATGTATTTTGAAAGGAGATCTGCCCATTGACCCTCCAGAAAATAACACTGCTGCCAGTTTTATTGTGAATTCCTAAAACCCAGCAGCCAAAGGCAGATTTCTAAGCTGGGGCTGAGACCTGAGGCCACAGGACCCAGTCCAATCAGGGCCGCCCTCCTGCTTCCCCTCCAGGCCTGTCCCGCTGGGTCCAGTCCTGCCAGGCTATAGGGGGAGCCCAACCTAGAGGCCACGAAGAGCCAGGCAATCAAACTCAGAGACCACTCTGGTCAGGGCAATGACCCTGGGCACCGTCCCTGGGCACTGTCCCTCCTCAATCTGCTTTGTCCCACATCTCAGAGTCAAGCTGTAAACTGAGGAAGGTGAAACCCACACCCTCAGAGGGATATCACATGTGCTGAGGTTGGAGCTGAAGTGCCATACCCATGAGTCGCTGTGCAACTTTGAGCCAGCGGCTCCCCCTCTGTAGAATGGGGACACTATCCAGTGGGATTACTCCTGAAAAGCAGCCAGCTCAGGGCCTATGTTTCTATTATGACATATGGTGTTTATTCATCCCTGTGCCCTCAACGCAGTTTAATAATAGCAGCTGGCGTTCACTGAGCACTTACTATCTGTCAGGCACCACTGTAGGCATTTGACACAGAATAGCTCATTTCAACCTAATACAATCAATTTCAGAATTATTATACTCATTTATTATGAAAATGATCCCCATTTTACAGATGAGGAGACTGAGGCACATGGGGAAGGGGATCACCCAGGGTCACACAGCTGGTGAGCAGTGCAAGTTACAAAAAAATATGACTATATCCTGCCCCCACAACCCAAGATGGACTAGAGATGGAAAAAAGACACAAGAAAAGTAAAGCCATAGAATAAATGGAAGAAAATGTAGAGTACTTTTGTGATTTAAGAGTAGAAAGGGCCTCTTTAATGAACTTCCATGGGCACAAACCACAAAATGGATAACTGCTATCCCATTGAAATTAAGAATTTCTTTCCCAATGAAGAATAACATGGATAAAGCAAATCGTCACATGACAGAATGGGAGAATATATTTGCAGAGTTGAGCACTGTAGCTACCTCACAGGTTTGTTAGGAGAGTTAAATGGTTGAATAAACATAAAATTCTTAGAACAGTGCCTAGCATATAGGAAGCTCTATCTAAACATTATCTACCATTGTTGAAACTGACAGGCTAATATCCCAGCTCTATTCGATAGAACTATGCAAATGCACATGTAATGTTTTTCCCCCTCTTTAATTCCACCCCCCCTTCCACCCCCTGACCCACGGATATTACCGTCTCCCCTTAAGAACTGGTTCTCTGAAGGCGAGGAGTCTCCTCCCACGTGTTCGTGGCGCGCACCCAAGGCCTGGCGTTCCCAGTGCCTAGCACCCCCAGCACATATGTAATTTTACTTTTCTAGTAGCCACATTAAAATAGTAAAAAGAAACCAGTGAAATTAATTTGAATAATACATTTTATTTAGCCATATACACCACATTATTATGATGATGACATGTAATCACTATAAAAATGAGTTAATGAGATGTGATATTTTGTATCCTCTCTTCTTTCTACTAAGTCTCAGAAATCTGGTGTGTATCTCACACTGACAGCACATCTCAATTTGTATCAGCCACATTTCAAGTCCTCGATAACCACATGAGAAGTAGAGCATTCACGTTAGACTAGGGGTCCCCAACCTTTCTGGCACCAGGGACAGGTTTCATGGAAGACAATTTTTCCACGGACTAGGGGAAGAAAGCGGGGTGGGGGCGAGGGGATGGTTTCGGGATGATTCGAGCACATTACATTTATTGTGCACTTTATTTCTATTATTATTACACTGTAATCTATAATGAGATAATTATACAATTCACCATAATGTAGAATTAGATGCCACCAGATGCAGCTGTGTAATTGAAGTATATCAACTCACTTGCCACTATAAAGCCTGCCACCAGATGCAGCTTAATTGTCTTTTGCCACTCACTGATTGGGTTTTGATATGAGCCTGCAAGCAATTGATCTATTGTGGTCTCCGTGCAGTCAAACCTCTCAGCGATGCTAGCGCTGGGGAGCAGCTCCAAATACAGGTGAAACTTCACTTGCTCTCCTCTCACCTCCTGCTGTGCGTCCCGGGTCCTAAAAGGCTTCAGACCAATAGCGGTCCATGGCCCAGGGTTTGGGGGCCACGGACAGATCAGATTAGACAGTGCAGATCTAGACTCTGAAGCACTGGTGCAAATGAAGCACTAGGCAAAGACTATGAACAGGCAATTTACAGAAGAGGAAAACCAGGAAGTTATCAAGCAAATGAGGACATGTTCAAAATGATTAGAAATCAGAGAAATGTAAAACAAAGCAATGGTGGTATCACTTGACAGTGACTCCAAGTGGCAAAAATCAGTAAGCTAGATGATACAAGTGGCAGTTGGTAATGTGGGGACATGGGACACTCCTGCACTGCCACTCAGTCTGATGGAGATAGTCTGAGGGGGCCACATAGCCATTGAGTGTGCCCTGTGACACAGCATCTCTGCGTCCAGATCTCTCTCCTAGGGAAATTCTTACCAGGTCCCTAAAGGGGCATGCCTATGGCTGTCTGCTGTGGTGTGGGAGCTGGAGGCTACCTGGGGACCATCCTTGTGGGACAGAGTAGTAAGATATGAGGGATGCACCTCATCAAGCATCAAGCAGAAGTTAGAAGAAAACAGTCAAGAAATTAGCAGTACAGCTGGATCTTCAAGGTATAGTGCAAAACAAGCAATTCTGTGCTGAGTGGGGGAAAAAGTAAGAAGCCCAATACAACAGAACACCCACATAAAACAGCACACATTATCAAGGAAAGACACAAACAAAAAGGTGCACATTAAACCCGCCGGAAAGTTGCCTCTGAGAATGGGAGGGAAATGGAGGTATTTTCCCCCAATATTTGTATTGAAATTTTCAAAGCAATAGAAAACTTACAAGAATAATAAAATGAATACCCATATAACATGTACCACTCTCCTGGATTCAGCGACGATTGTTACTATTTTGTCACATTTGCATTCTCTCTTTCTCTCCCTATATACTAATACTAACGTATGATATTGTATATAAACTATTGTATACATGTATAATTTTTCTCTGAACCATGAGAGTTGCAGCCATCACAAATTTACCACTAAATAATTCAGCGTGTATCACCTAAGAATAAGACCATTCTTTTATGTAACCACAGTACAGTGCTCACCCTCAGGAAATTTAACATGAATATAATATTATCTAATATTCGCTCAACATTCAAATATCTTCAATTATCCCAAAAATATACTTCATAGCTGTTTTATCTTTTTTTGAAATTTTATTGAAGATCCAGTCAAGGATTATACAATGATTTTGGTTATCACCTCTCTTTTGTCTCCTTTAGTATAGACTTGTTCCTCAGACTTTATTCATTCATTTAATTAAGGGATTGATTTTGCCTTTCATGACATAGATCTGTTTGAACAGTCTAGGTGATTGTTTACCTCCTCCTCCTCCTCCTCCTCCTCCCTCTCCCCCTCCTCCTCCTCCTCCCACTTCACTCTCTTCCTCCCTTCCTCCCTTTCTCTCTCTCTCCCTCTCCCCTCCTCTATCTTTCTTTTTTTAAGAATGTCCCTCAATTGGGATGTGTCTGGTTGTCTCCTCACAATTAGATTCAGGTTAAACACTTAGGACAGGACCAAGGACTTCGTAAGTGATGTTGTGTCCGTCTCAGAATAACACAGCAGGGAGCACGAGAGGACAGCCTGTCCCATCACTGGTGATGTTAACTTCGATCACTTGGTTAAGGTGGTGACTTCCAGGTTTCTCTACTGGTAACTTTTCCCCATTATAATTAACAAATAGTCTATGGGCTGGTCTTTTGAGACTGAATATCCACTTCCCCATTGATAAGACTTGCCTGAATCATTTATTCCTCTACTGTCTGCAAAATGGTGACATTTAACTCAACCTTTCCTCCTGCATGTATTAGTTGGCATTCCAGAACTTCCATTCTCTAAAGAGGCAGAAGTAACACTCAGAACTGAGCTCCTTCACCAGCTAGGTCTCCCAGCTTATTTTCAGGCCTTGTCTCTTGAGCTCTAAAATAGTGTAAGATGTGCCCAGCTCAGCTCTGTGTCCTTGGGTAACTCCCTCACCCCTCCCTGGACATTTTCTTATCTGTTAACATGTGGATTAAGGTGGGTTCTGGCTGAGAACTCTGTTGTTCCTGCAGCCCTACAACCTGCCTTCCCCAAGTGTGTAGTGGGCAACTCAGATGCCAGGTGCAACCAGGGCAGTGGGCACAGTCCCACAGAGGGCACTGGCCCAGCTGAAGCAACTGGTCACTCATTGGGGGTGGTAGAGGTCAGCAAAACAGGAAGACAAGGACAATAGCTGAACCTGTTGCCATGGCAACCTCAGTGTTTGCCAGCTGGGTGGGGCTTTGCTGGGCAGCCCTCAGCAGCTTCAGCAGCGAGGCCTCAGGGCCCACTCTCACCCCTCTGCTGGCCCTCACCCCTCTGCTGGCCCTGGTGGGGCTGGGATGCACAGCAGGTCACCTTGGGGACTGCAAAGACCCAGGCATTGAGGCCTGAGCAAGGTCCCAACAGTTAGAGGCCTCCAAGAACTACAGTTCCCAGAACACACAGTGAAATCCTGATCTAACCCCAGCTGCCTGAGTGGCCGGTTTTGAACTAGAACAAGGAAATATCACCGGTCTTGAGAACTGAGTGTCCTGGACTTTTCGAGGTGCGTTTGCATCTTTGTTTCTTGGATCTGCTCCTACCTGAGAAATTACGGTTACAAGACAAACCCAGAGATGGGGAGATTACATGGTCCTTTCATCCACACATGTGTGCTCTGTGCCCGGCGGTGTGAAGGGGGTGGGAGGGTGGAGGATAGGCACAGTCGGATAGAGGAGACAGATTCATTAAAGATCAGCTTCCTGAGAGCAGAAGTTTGGGTTATGTGGATACACATAGTATGTGCTCAATAAATATTTGTTGGTCTAACCAACAAGGAAACAGGCAATCTCGCCCTTGTCATTCGTTTCATTGCACCCTTTTGCTATCTCCTACGATATTGCACTATCCCAAAGAGACACTAGCTGTATCTCTCTGTCCTGCCTCCAGGCTTTTGCACACGCTGTTCCCTCTACTAGGAGCACATTCAGCTTATAGAGATAGGGCAGAGCCTGGCACCAAGCAGGGGCACACTAAATATTTGATGAGTGAATGAATGAATGAATGAATGCCCTTGTCCATTGTACACTCCAGGAAGCAGGGACTCTCGGGACCCTCCCTATTCATCTCGGTCATCGCCCCCCCCCCCCCCCCCACCCCCACCGCCAGCCTGGAATGAATGCATCTTTTTATTCGTTCTGAGGATGGTTGGGCTCGGGCAGGAGCAGGCCCGGCGGAGGACTGGCTTAGGGGTTGCCCGCAGCTCCTTCCCAAGTCCCCTAAAGGGTCCGCTCTTCCAGATGATGAGAGTTCGCATCCGCTCTCCGAAACTCAACCTTGGTCACCTGACTCCCACAGCCAGCCTCACGTCCCTTACCACCCAGTACCCCGGAGACCAACAATCGACCAACAGCACGTGGTCCAGGGCCCCCAGCTTCCCATTGGCCGCTCGTCTCATTCCTTCCCCGCGATTGGCCGGGGCCCAGCCGCAGCTCCCCCCTCCGCAGCCCTGCGGTGGTACAGCCCACCGAGGCTTAGGCGGAGTGGGAAGGTCCACTGCGCCGCGGCGTGGGGTGTCGGGAAGAGCCGGCGAGGCGGAGGGATCCCTCTGGAATGTTTCCGTCGGGTCCACCCGACCCGGCAAGGCGAGGCGAGGATTGGCCGCAAGCTCTGGGCGGCCGTTCCTGATTGGTCGGACGCGGGCACCGGCCCCGCCCCCTGGCAGCGGCTGCGGGAGAGGCCCGGGCCAGAGTTTGCGGAGGGCCGAGTTGGGCGCGCGCAGGGCGGCGGCGGCGCAGGTGAGTTTCCACCGCAGGCGAGACTCTGCTGGAGGTCTGGGCTGGGTGAGGGGATGTCCGAGGACCCTTTTCAGCCGGGCGCCTCCCTTCCCGCTGGAGGTAAGGGGCCAACGCCTCCGCTGCCCGGATAGGGTCTCCAGCCGTACCCCTGCCCCCTGCACCCCTCTGGTCAGCCCCGGCCTGGGCGGGCACAGGCGCGGGGTCGGTATTTCTGAGCCCTATCCGGGCACTTCCCCGGAGCTGGCCGCATCCCAATCTTCTAGGGCCTGGGAAAGGGGGGCCTGGGAAGGACCGAGGTCCCGATAATAACAATGAAAAATTCACTCCGACTAGCATTAACTGAACACTTCCGTGTCAGGTATTTACCATGCGGATCGTTGAATTTAAACACCTCATGGAAAGTGCTGTCACTTCTTTTAGGAGTGAAGCAACAGATCCAGAGAGGTGGAGTGACTTACCCAAGGTACACAGCTAGTAAGAGGCTGATCTGGAATTCAAATCTCAGAGGCCAGACCTGGAGTCTTAGCCACTAGACTGCATGGCCAGTGGCTCCATGGCTGAGATGTTCCTGAACAACTCCTCCGCCTGCTGCACTGACGGCCCACCCCCTACCTCCCCCCTACGCACACACTATACATACCATCTAGGTCACACCTGCTGGTCTTTGCTTCTCCCCCCACTCTTTCCTCCCCAGAAGTCACCAGACACTCAAAGAATAAGCTGCCCCATGTCCCTTCTCCCCTGAGCTGGAACGCATCGCTAGAGTACCTGTGCCCCGAGACGAGAGTGATGTCTTCAGGGAAGATAGGCAGGGGGCCAGGATGCTGGGGTCCTGTGCCTGCCGGGCCCTCCTTGGAAGCCTCAGCCAACGCAGGCACAGTAGGCAGGCGCAGTAGGCGTTCTCCCTGGAAACACCCAGGAGCCGGTTTTTCAAGACTGAATCAGAGGCCTCCCGCCTTCCTCTCCAAAGCATTACCCTGGGAAAGGGGAGCCTGGGCGTGGTGTCTCCCCTCCCCGAGTTTGTGTCAGCTCCTAGGAACCCCCTTCCCACTTCCTGCTCCCCGCCCCCACAGCCATTCTATGTGGCTGTGGGGTTGCTAAGTTTCAGGCCCTTCCCAGGGAAGGAAGAAAAGGTAGGGATGCTGGAGTTCCAGCTAACCCGCTAGTTCGATGCCCAGGCTGAAACTCCTTTTCTCCCACCCTGTCTTCAGATTTGAGGGGAGCCTGGGAACGTGAGGTAAGATGGCAGTTTGCAACTCCACAGCAGGCATGATCTGAGGATTTGGAGGCTCAGAGAACAGTCAGAATGAGGACATAAGATACATTCGTTCATACAAATATTTATTGAGCACCTACTCTGTGCCAGGCACTATTCTTGGCACAGAGGATTCAGTAGTGAACAAGACAAAAATCCTTGCTCTTGGGGAGCTGCCATTTCTAGTGGGGGAAACAAGCAACAAACAAGCTAACAAGTAAACGAAGAAACCTGCAGTTGTTGATAAGTACTATGAATAAAATATGAGGGAGTGGCATGATAGAAACTCTGGGCAAGGGGGGCTTTCGGAGAAGTTGACTTTGGAGCCGAGACCTTAATGGCAAAAAGGAGCCAACCCTGTAAAGATCAGGCAGGGGACACAGCCAGAGCAAAGGCTCTGAGGCTGGACCAGGTTTGGAATAGGGTGGCTGGGGCAGGAGATGCAGCTAAAGCCACTATTCTACAGGAGTCTGGGGGTCACATTAAGGAGTTTGGAGCTTTTTCTCCATCAGGTGGGAAACCATTGTAGGATTTGAGGCAGGGGAGTGATATGATCTGGTTTACATTTTAAAATAGAGACACGAAGTTAAATAACAGCCTAAGACTGGAAGACAAGCATTCTGCCAGGGCAACATGTAATTAAGTTCATGGGCCTGAGCCGTCTGGACCACAGGGGCGGTTCCAACAGGCAGGGGCAAGCCCGGGAGGCTGCCTGGAGGAAGTGGCCTGGAGTAGGTCCTGGTGGGCAGAGGGGATGGCATGTTCCTAGGCAGGGCAGAGGAGGAGGCAGTATAGTAATGATAATAAAATAACAACTTAAACTGAATGTCAGGCAAAGTGCTAAGCAGGTTACATGCATAATCTCTTTGAATCTCCATAAGCACTCTGAAAGACAGTACTTCTGCCCATTTTTCAGATGGGGAAACTGAGGCCCTGTCAAATGAAGTGACTTGCCTATGGCCACACAGCTGGTAAGCCGCGGGGTGGGATTCAAACCGAGGCCACCCTGCCTCTTCTGGCCTGGAAGGCAAATTCATTAATCACCACTTTCCTCACCACCGTTATATCCCCCACCCCCACAAGTGAGGACACAGCAGCCAGCCTGAACCAGGGCAGTGAGCGTGGGCAGAGAGAATAAGGAGGTTGGGAATTGGTGATCAAGATGTGGGGGTCCTGAGAAAAAGAGGAAGTATCTTCTATATTTATAGATAGAAATAGTAATAATTGCCAACATTTATGGAACCCTTATATTGTGTGCCAGGAACTGTTCCAGGCATATGTATGATTTCCTTAGAACTCAGAGAGCTTAAGATACTTGTCCAAGGCCACACAGCTATTAAGCAATGAAGCTAGATTCCAGACTCATGTTCTTGGCATCCTGCCTCCCAGTGTATGGTGGGAGAGGAGGATTAGGGGAGGTGGTGATGAGAGTTTTTGTTTTGTTTTTTTAAGTACCATTGAGTGTAATAAAATAACTTGAGGCAGTATTGGCTTATTCATCTAGAATTTATTTTTTGTCAAATATTCAGTGAGTGCCTACTGTGTGCTAGATCTAGTGATGGGCACTATCAGTAGAGTTAAAAGAATATATTCAGAACAGATAGTATTAATAACTGAAATATATAAAGAGTTCCCACAAATCAATAAGAAAAAAGACAGGCCATGCAATTTAAAAAATTTTTTTTTAATTGGGCAATGTCTTAAATAGGCAAGTCACAAAAGGGTAAATCTAAATGGTTAATAAATGTATAAAAAAGTATTCATCATTGATTATGAAGGGAGTGAAAAAAAACACAGAGAAAGGTGAGAGACTTGCAGTCCCTGTCTCCATGGCTAGATGAAGCACTTGCCCTGTGCCCAGCACTACACTGGGAAGCAAGGGATTGGGGACCACAGAGGTGGGGCTTGTGCTTTTGCTGAAGAGACAAAGCCCTCTTAAGGGAAGACACTACATCCTGTGTCCCTTTGTCTCCCCAGAGCCAGGCACAGGGACTGGTGGGCTGATGAGTATTAGGATCATTCATTCATCCATTCATGATTCAACAAGTATTGAGCACCTGCTACGTGCCAGGCACTGTTCTCTGCACTGAAAATGTGGGGATGAATAAGACAGACAAAAGTCCTTGCCCTTTTGGAAAACAATGAAATATATTTTCCACCTGAAAGAGGTGAGAGAGTGAGTTGTATGGATACCAGGGGCCACAGCTAGTGCAAAGGCCCTGAGGCTGGACAGTGCCTGGTATGTTGGAGAAACAGGGACAAGGCCTATATGACTGGAGGGAGGGAGTGAGGGGGAAAATGGGAGGAGATGAGGGCAGGGAGGTGATGGGGGCAGGTCTTTGGGGACCTTTGTGCCCAGGGGAGGATGTTAGGAGCCCGGGGATAGGTCAGAGCAGAGAATAGATGTGACATGGCTTAATATTTTACAGGATCACTCTGGCTGCTGTGTTGACAAGAGACCGTGGGGGGCAAGGGCAAAAGCCAGAAGACCCGAAGGAGGGAGCTATACTAGTCTAGGTGAGTGATGATGGAGCTGGACCAGGTTATACTAGAGGAGATGTTGGAGAATAGATGAATGAATGAGTGAGTAAATGAATGCATGTATAAGGATGAGTGCAGCCTACTGGACTCAGCTGAATCCAGGACAACCCCCAGAAGAGGTGATCTAAAGGAGGGAGCAGGAAGTCCCATTTACACAGAAAAATATAGTTTGGCATAATTTGGTCCTCACCACAACCTAGCCAGGTGAATAGAATGTTCCTATTGGTAGACCAGGCAGCTGAGGCCCATGTTAAATATGGCTGGTCATCCCGCCAGGGAGAAATCGACCTCTGGAGGCTCTTGCTCCAGTAATTAAATGCTTCAGTCCAGAAATGTCATATGTTACTTTCTCTCACAATTCATTGACCAGAACTATTTCTGCCCAGTTGTAAGTAGGTCAGTATGTGCCATCTGCCTATGTGCTTTGAAGGGAGAGTCAGAACTTTTTTGCACACAGCACTAATGACTGTGACCTATAGAAAATGAGGATTTTAACCGCTCTGATTCTCCATCGTCTTATCTGTTATATCGGCATAATCATAGCATATATGATCCCTACATCGGGATGTGGCGTGAGGATTAAGTAAGGTCACAGAACAGTTAGTGTGGGGTCCTAAGAGATACGAGCTGCTATTATTACTTCTGTATGAGTGTAGAAGTGCTGGGACTGGGATCTGAACCGAGGCCAATCTGTTCTCTGAATATGTCATTGGGCCTATAGGGCGCTAATGGTGGGGAGAGGCAGCCCAGGGCCATTGCCCAGGCCCTGAGCCCACTTTCCCACCCTGCAGATCTTCTGGACGCGACCCCTCTTTCCGTTGCTCATGCCGCTGGGACTGGGGCGGCGGAAAAAGGCGCCGCCTCTGGTGGAAAATGAGGAAGCTGAGCCAGGCCGAGGTGGGCTGGGCGTGGGGGAGCCAGGGCCCCTGGGTGGAGGTGGAGCAGGGGGGCCCCAAATGGGCTTGCCCCCTCCTCCCCCGGCCCTGCGGCCCCGCCTCGTGTTCCACACCCAGCTGGCCCACGGCAGTCCCACTGGCCGCATCGAGGGCTTTACCAACGTCAAGGAGCTGTACAGCAAGATCGCCGAGGCCTTCCGGCTGCCAGTTGCTGAGGTACCCACCAGGGGGTACCAGGGGCCCTGATGGTGGGCTTAGAGGCCTGGGCGTGCATCCTGATCTTGAGCTGGGGCTCAAGTGCCAAAGCTGCAGGTGCTGAGGCCTGTTCCCCAGTGAATTAGGAACTGGAGGCCAAGGCTGAATGTTGAGTTCCCATTTGGCACTGGGAAGCCTGCGCCCCAGTAGATTATGAGAACTGATGCCCAGGACTGGATGCTACATTCCCAACATTCATTGAGAGGCTTGTACCCCAGTGGATTGTGGGGGCTGGAGGTCAAGTGCAAGACTCACTTCTGCATAATGCATAGGAAGGCCCAACCCCAAAGACTTTGGGCGCTGAAGGAAGAGAGCCCAGAAGTGGAGTTGAGCAAAAAGTAGCTGCAGGGGTCTCAGTAGGCCGAGCGGGAATCTGTGCCCCTTCATTCATTCTACAGGCATTTACTGGGCTCTCACATTGGGCCAGGCTCTATGCCTGGAACCAGCAGGGAGTTTTTGCTAGGACAGAAATCCTAGCCCTAGCAGAGCTGACATCCCAGTAGGGGCCCTGCCCTGGTGCCAAGGGTGGTCAGGCACTGGGGTGGAGACCCTCAGGCCTTTCCTGACTTTCCTCCTTCCTCCTTAGGTGGGGTTGCAAAGTACAAGGGAGGGAAGGTAAGGGTTGAGTGTCTCCCACCTCTGCAGGTGATGTTCTGTACTCTCAATACCCACAAAGTGGACATGGACAAGCTCCTCGGGGGCCAGATTGGGCTGGAGGACTTCATCTTCGCCCACGTCAAGGGGCAGCGCAAAGAAGTGGAAGTGTTCAAGTCGGAGGAGGCGCTGGGGCTCACCATCACGGACAACGGGGCAGGCTATGCCTTCATCAAGGTGCCTGAGGTTAGGGCAGGCCATAGGTTCCAGGGGTGGAGCCACGGGATTGACAACTCCTCTCCCCCACAGCGGATCAAGGAGGGCAGTGTAATCGACCACATCCAGCTCATCAGCGTGGGTGACATGATCGAGGCCATCAATGGACAGAGCCTGCTGGGCTGCCGGCACTATGAAGTGGCCCGGCTGCTCAAGGAGCTGCCCCGAGGCCGCACTTTCACACTGAAGCTCACGGAGCCCCGCAAGGCTTTTGGTGAGGGTCCACCGCCTGTACCAGCATGATCATCACCCTGTTTACTTCAGTCCAAGCTGCAGTGCCAAGGGCTACCAGCAGGTGGCACCCAAACCCAGCTGACAGTTTGAAAGGGGCAGCTCCGCCCTGCCTTGGGGAGTGGGTGCTGGCTCTCTTCCCAGCCTGGGAGGAAGGTTGGGGCAAGGAGGAAGTTGCCCCCACACCCAGCTTCCAGGAGCCATTAGCCCAGCCAAGCGCCCCCAACCCTGGCCATTTCCCCCAGCCCCGAGAAGCCAGGCTTGGCTGCTCTGTGCCAGCCTCCCCACTTTTCAGTCTGGCTTCACTAACTCTCAGGAATGGGCTGGAGGCCCCTGGGGTGGGGATGGGGGTAGGAGACTCTGAAACACTTTCCCAGGCAGAAAGGGCTGATCTGCGGCCCAGCAACTATACCCCCTTGGCCTTGGGGAGAGCAGCTAGAGACTGAGGCTCCACCCCCTTTCTGTCCCTAGGGCCCTCGGTACAAATGTGGCCCCCTCTGGTCTCCCTTGCAGCCTTTTCCATTTCCAGCCCCTGAGTGTCCCTTCCCATCCATGGCAAGCTTAAGTCAGGGGTCATGCCCTCCTGGAATCATCTCAGCTCCCAACTCCCCGTGGATCCCACGGGAGCTTAGAGAAGGTGGAGGGAAGTATCTAAGTCCAGGATGCCTGGGTTCCTGCCCAGAACAGGCTGGAATTGGGCTTTCCCCACCTTCACCCCTCCCCTGGCTCCCACAGACATGATCAGCATGCGTTCAGCGGGTGGCCGCCCTGGCTCTGGCCCCCAGCTGGGCACTGGCCGAGGGACCCTCCGGCTTCGATCGCGGGGCCCTGCCACAGTAGAGGATCTGGTGAGTGTTCCAGCAGGGCTCCAGCCCCACTTCCTTGCACATTCATAGATGGCAGCACCACCTCTTAGCTGAGGGGCTCCAGGCACTGGATTCAAACCCATCTCTGCCTCCTCCCAGCTCTGGGACCTTTTTTGGGCAAGTGAGCCTCAGTTTCCTTGTCTGTAAAATGGGAGGATAGTAGTACTGACACTGTCAGGGTTGTCTTGAAGATGAACTGTAGGTTAATACACATAAAGTGACAAAAAGAGACCTGGCACTTAGTAAATACGATTATAGTTACGTTCACGTTATTATGATGCTACTGTTTCTCCTCTCCCCGCTCCTTCCAAGCCCTCGGCCTTTGAGGAGAAGGCGATTGAGAAAGTAGATGACCTGCTGGAGAGTTACATGGGCATCAGGGACACAGAGCTGGGTGAGTGGGTGGCACCTGGATCTGGGTAGGGGTGGTAGTCTGTGGGAGGGGGTTTCCACGTCCTGCGGGCTACGTCTATCCTGAGCACCTCTGCCATCTGTGCCTCCATT
This sequence comes from Pteropus vampyrus, assembly GCF_000151845.1. Taxonomy (NCBI): domain Eukaryota; kingdom Metazoa; phylum Chordata; class Mammalia; order Chiroptera; family Pteropodidae; genus Pteropus; species Pteropus vampyrus. Next base: position 374,853 of record NW_011889364.1, on the reverse strand, counting down.
CTGCTCCCCCCTCCCCCCAGCGGCCACCATGGTGGAACTTGGGAAGGACAAGAGGAACCCAGATGAGCTGGCTGAGGCCCTGGATGAGCGGCTTGGTGACTTCGCCTTCCCTGATGAGTTTGTCTTTGATGTCTGGGGTGCCATTGGGGATGCCAAGGTTGGCCGTTACTAAGCCTCCCACTGGACCTTGTGATGGCCTGAGCCCAACATGGTGTGAGTCCCTGGGGTGGGGACACCACAGCCAGTATCCAGCTCGGGCCTGGCCCAGCAGCCCCAGGACAGTGCAGCGCGGAGGTAGGGCAGAGCCCATGCCCCACTCCAGTTGGTACCACCCCCTCCTTGGTTCCCAGTCTGGCTGGGGTCCCTAGCTGTCCCCTCTGCCCTGTTCCCCACCTACCTCAGCCGGGTCAGACGCGGGGAGGGACCAGCCAGATTGGGCAGCCAGCCCCTGTCCCCAAAATTTTCCACATCAGCTGCCAAACTGGTCCCTCTGTCTCCCTGGGACCTCGGGTTCTATTTGGGGGTCCTGGCCTCCCTGGTTTCCTGATGCAGGGAATCCAAAAGTGGGGGTATCCCCCTTTAGCAAATGCAATAATACCCTCCCCTTCCACTGCCCCACTCCAGAGGAGCCCCCTACCTCCGCATTTGAAACACAAGTCTGCTGTGAACCCCCAACCTCCCCAACCCTCCGTGTCTCCCTCAGCCCAGCCCCTGACAGACGGGGCAAGAGAGAAGATGGCGGTGGGCTTTTATATCTGAATTTGCTGTCTGGAACATAAAGACTCTATCTGCTGTTGGACCTGTCTGATGACTGGGGTGGGAGTGGGGGGCGGACCCGGGCTGGGGAGGAATGTAGCAGCTGAAATCTATCCTACTTGGGCCCTAAATTGAATTAGGAGCTGGCCTGGGCCACCCACCCTCCTTCTACCCGTTCCGCCTGATGAGGCTCCTGGCTGTGGGCCACCAGGGCTCCAGGCAAGTCTGGAGCTTCTTTGTCTACTGAGGGTTCAAGTCTTGCTCCCTTTTGAACGAGGCCTCCCAGCACTCCAGGTTGATGTGAACAGTGGGCACGAGGCTGCTGGCTACAGCCTAGGGTTGTGGGGAGCCTCAGGGCCAGAAGGCATGGAGGCCTGGCATGGAAAAAGATGGAGGCCCAAATGGAGCCTTGGGCCTGCTGAAGCGAGTGCTATGGGGAAGAGTTTACCCCTGAAGCTGGGGGAACATTCACGATGGGGTCTCCACCCCAACTAACTGGATGTGCAGGGTCTGAAGGCATCCATGGTGGGTCACACCATGCCCTGGACATAAATCGGGCCTGCTTGTTTTGACAACCGGCTTCATCCCTGAGGATTGAGGGAGATCAAAGAAGGGGGGTTGGGATCCTGGCCAGACCTGGAGGGAAGAGCCAAGACTGAAGGGAGGGGAGCCAGCCAGGCCAGAGGTCTCTGCAGGAATGTTTGGGGGTGAGCTGAGAGGGAAAGTGTGAGTCCAGCCCGCTCCTCACTTCCACAGGGCAGGCAGTGGGGGAGGGGGTCCGCTGGGCAGGGGATGTATACTGAGTCTGCAGCTGTGTTCTTGGTAGGGTGGGGGCGGAAGTCGTCAGGGTTACTCCAAAAATTCCTGGGCACCTGTAGGTGCTTCCTGTGTCTGACGGTAGACAGCTCCAGTTTGAAGGGTGTGGTGTGTCTCAGTGCAGAGAATAGGACTGGATCAGTGTTGACGTTCTGTGACCACGTTGAAGGCTGTAACTGTTGAGGGAACGAGGCGCGATGACTGTGTGCCAGGGTGTTCGTGGGTGTAACTGGCAGTGTCTCTGCATGGAGTGTGGCTGTGGAATTACAGGGCCATGAGCACGTGTGTCTAGATATTCCTGTTTCCCCGGTAGGGGGTGACCAGCTAGATCTTGGAATGTCCAGTGGTTGCCACCCCATGGCGTGTGGAGTGTGTCCATGTAACTTGTCTCGGGAGTGTTAGGGAGTGTTGCTAGGTCATTTGGATATGGCTGCGGGGCTGTCTCAGCAGTAAGAATCTCAGGGGGCTGCACTTTAGGGTGTTGAGAGAAGTGGTCAGTGTTAGAGTCAGTAACTTGAGGTACCTCTCTGGTGCTGGGAGTGCGACTGTCTCAGTGAGTTCAGGGTATGTTTATGTGACAATGGCTGACCCCAAGGTGTGGCTGGCCAGGGACAGTTTGCGATGGTGGCTGGTCTCGGTGTTAGGGGATATGATTGTGAGACTGTGTGCATGTCCCTACTCAGGGCAAGAGATGAGGCTGTAGCTGTGTGTCCACAGGTGTGTCTTTGTGGCTTGGGATGTGTGTGTCCCATGTGTCACTCACCACACCCTAAAGCATGATCTAGGAGTCCCCCAGTCAGCGGAAGTTCTGGTTTCTCTGCCCCACTTCAGCATCCTCCCCCTCCCCTCCAGGGGTATGACTACTGCTGCCCTGCCCTGGGCTTTAAGCCCCTGTGTAAATAGTGGGCGGGTCTCCTGGCCTGGCTGGGCCTGACCCAAGCTGGCCCACCCAAGGCACTGCCCACTGCCACCCACTCAACATCAGCAAAGGCTTTAGCAAGGCAAGGGGGTGCTGTTGCCCCCACAAGAGCTAGACCCCCAACTTTGCATCCCCAGTGGGAGCACTGGAACCCCCTGTAGCCACCCCAGCCTTCCCCCACCCCCCCGTGACACTCACATTTTCCAGTGTTTAGATTCTATCCACTTTATTAATGAGGCAGGCCAGAGGCCCATGCCTGAGGGGAAGGGGGGTGCTCCTGCTTTGTCAGGGGGAGGAGGTCACGGGGGATGGGGCAGGACAACTCCCTAGGAGACCCCTTCTTCATAGAGGGGGCAGGGGCCCAGAGTGGCCCCCACCCATTGCCAGCAGCACAGAGAGGGTGTCTCTGCCACCCCAGGCCCCCTGTGGGCTGGTGCTGGGTTTAGCGGCCCCTGGAGGCCTGAGCAGGCAGCAGGAGGAGGCAGGGAGCTGAGGAGCCGCCCCTGGAGGAAGGGAGGGAGGGAGCGGCCTGCCAGAGAGCTCGGACACAGCGGGTGTGGGTGCAACGGGCAGCAGGGGCCAAGAAGCAGGCGATGGGGACCCGGTGTCCCAGGCACCACCAGGTAAGAAGGCTGGGGATCAAGGCTCTTGGGTGGGGCTGGAGGGCAAGGAAGGATGGGGCCATGGTTCCCTCTGTCTGTCCTGTGTTCCTTGGCTCTCAGCCCCATCTGTCCCTGTCTTACCGTCAGTCCATCTTCCTTTCCCGTCTGACCTAGTGGGCACTTTTGCCCTCTCTGCCCTCACCATGAGATCAAGGGATGAGTAGTCCTGGGTCAGCCTGGAGGCCTCTGGGGCAGGAACATGAATATGGCAGGAGTGGAACTCTGGGGCATTCAGGGCAAGGCAGCCATGGTTAAGGGTAGGACCTGAGTGAGAGACAGCAGTAGAGCTCAGAGATGGGAATGTGGGGGACAGGAATATAGCTGTGGGTACAGGGGACTGTGGGGGACAGAAAAGCAACATGGGGACATAAATGGGACCAAGAAGACAGAGACAGTACAATGGGAGGGAGTGGCAGAGATGGGGCTGTAGGAATCAAGGATGGAACTAAAGTAGGGGTGACATGATGACTGTCAGAGATGGGGTAGTGGGATCACGTGGGGCCCTGAGATCAGAAATGGGCCAGTACAGATGGGGTCAGCGCCCAGGAATTTGCTGTGGTATAAATGGGAGGTGGGTCTGTGAGGCCTAGAGGCTACGACAGAGACAGGAGAACTGGAGCCAGGACAGCCACTGTGGACAGAGAAGGGGACAGTGAGGGCAGAGTGAGGCTGGGGGCAAGAGCTGGGATGTGGAGAGGCAGAGGAGGTGGAGGAGTCAGGAATTGGGCAGCCAGGGTCATTGGACTTGCCATGGGGGCAAGTAGGCCCTGACGATCTGAAATGGGTCCCCCCCAACACCGGCTGGTCTCAGCAGGATGGTGGGCAGTGTGTCCCGGGCCAGCCTCATCTTGCCCTCCTCTTCTCCCCAGCCCCACCCCTCTCATCTGACATGAGCCCTTGCGGGCCCCTCAACCTGAGCCTGGAGGATGAGGCAACGACGTGTGCGGTGCCTGGGGCCCCCAACGTGTCGGTGGGGCTGCCGTCAGGTGTCGCGGGCGCATCGCCGGCTCTGCCCATCTTCTCCATGACGCTGGGTGCCGTGTCCAACGTGCTGGCATTAGCGCTTCTGGCTCAGGCCTCTGGCCGCCTGCGGCGCCGCCGCTCGGCCGCCACCTTCCTACTGTTCGTTGCCAGCCTGTTGGCCACTGACCTGGCAGGCCACGTGATCCCGGGCGCGCTGGTGCTGCGCCTGTACACGGCGGGGCGCTCGCCGTCTGGAGGAACGTGCCACTTCCTCGGCGGCTGCATGGTCTTCTTCGGCCTGTGCCCGCTGCTACTGGGCTGCGGCATGGCGGTGGAGCGCTGCGTGGGGGTCACGCGGCCCCTGCTGCACGCGGCGTGTGTCTCAGTGGCCCGCGCGCGGCTTGCTCTGGCCGCCCTAGCCGCCGTGGCCTTGGCTGTGGCGCTGCTGCCGCTGGCGCGCGTGGGCCACTATGAGCTGCAGTACCCGGGCACGTGGTGCTTCATCGGCCTGGGGCCGGCGGGCGGCTGGCGCCAGGTGCTGCTCGCCGGCCTCTTCGCCGGCCTCGGCCTGGCCGCACTGCTCGCCGCGCTCGTGTGCAACATGCTCAGTGGCCTGGCCCTGCTGCGTGCGCGCTGGCGCCGCCACTCTCGAAAGCGCCCCCCGACTTCTGGTTCCGACAGCCGCCGGCGCTGGGGGGCACGCGGACGCCGTTCAGCCTCCGCTTCGTCTGTCTCATCCGTCGCTTCGGCCTCTGCGGGCCTCAGCGGCGTCCTGGGTTGCGGCTCAGCGCACAGAGCCCGTGCTCACGACGTGGAGATGGTGGGCCAACTCGTAGGCATCATGGTGGTGTCGTGCATCTGCTGGAGCCCGCTGCTGGTGAGGGGCGCACCCACCCCTCCACCCATACTTCCTCCATCTGAAGATACCTGGGTCCTCTCTCCCTTCCTCAGCCAGGGTCCCGCCCCTTGAGGCTTCACCTGTCAGGAAAGCCCACCCTTTGCCTTCTCCCTCTGACATCCCACCCCTTCTCCCCCTAATCTCCTTCCTGGGGTCTTTGTAGTTCACCCCAACGCACACAAGCCTTCCCCCCAGCCCCACTCCTCTAGGCCCGGAAGCTTCATTCTCTAGACCCCTTTCACCTCCCCACCCCGTTTTTCTTCTCCCCTTCAGCCCTTTGTTCTCCAGAACACCTGGAACTTCTTTCCAGACTGAGCTCCCACCCATTTAAGGCCTTTGCTTATGCTGCGCTAAGGCCCTGCTTCTTTGCTTGTCTTTCCATACCTCCTTTACAGGGAGACACTCATTTATCCCTCTGTGACACGCTGCCTCTCTTCACAGCCCCCTTACCTTCCAGCCATGCTCTCATCCATCCTAGCCCCACATTTCGCTGGTTCCCTTCTCTTACACCCACCCTAACCCTCACACAGGCTTCTTCTCCCATAGGTGTTGGTGGTGTTGGCCGTCGGGGGCTGGGGCTCCAGCTCCCTGCAGCGGCCGCTGTTTATGGCCGTGCGCCTCGCCTCGTGGAACCAGATCATGGATCCCTGGGTGTACATCCTGCTGCGCCAGGCCGTGCTTCGCCAACTGCTTCGCCTCCTGCCGCAGAGGGCCGGCGCCAAGGGCAGTCCTGCGGGGCTGGAACTAACCAGGAGCGCCTGGGAGGCTAGCTCGCTGCGCAGCTCCCGGTACAGTGGACTCAGCCACTTCTAGGCGCGCCTGGAGGCACAGCAGCTAAGCCGGTCCGCCCCGGGCAGGGCCCAGGTCCGCAGCGCGGAGCTTTCGGGGAATAAAGCCATTTCCTGGACATGCCCAGGGCGGTGTGTCGTGTCGGTGCGGCAGCACCCTGTGACCGCGTGGGGGTGGCAGAGGAACAGTGCGCTCCCCTGGGGTGCAGGTCTGTGACTTGCCACGTGGGGGAGCAAGGACGCCCGAGGAGGAGCCGGAGCAGCAGGAGCATGCGCATAACGCGACGACAGCCCTGGGACCCGACTGACTCCTGCCGCCATTCGCCCATTATGGCCCTGAGTTTCCCCATCACAGTTCTGAGGCCATAACCCCAAACCACGCCCCATCACAGTCTCCAATTGCCGACATCCCCGAATAGTCCCGAAGCCCCTCCCATCGTGGCCCTGTCCCTGCTCCTCATCATAGTTACAGCCCCGAGTCCCCGCCCTCCCTTGATCCCCTTCAGATAACCCTCACTATAACCCAGGGTGTCTCCCCATCACTCCCTATGCCCCCCTCCACTCTCCACCTCCAATCACACACCTCCCACTTCCATTAATGCACACAAGAAGAGCCGGGGATGCATGGAGGGGTCAAACCCCAAAGGCCTTTTAAAAAACTAACAGCTGGGTCAGGGGAGGGGCCGGAGAGAGGGCTAGCAGCCCCTGGCCACGAAGTCGAAATCCCGGAAGGCCGCCTGCTCCGTGGCACTGAGAGGCCGCGCATCGCGAGGGGGGCTCAGCGTGGGGGCCTCCCCGGTGAACTCTTCGTCGAAATTGCTGACATCAGTACGGCCCGACAGTGTGGGCACGAAGGGCGGCGGCAGCCGACGGGCCAGCAGGGCATCCCAGCCCAGGGTCTGCATGGAGAAAGGGAGTAAGGTCAGTGTGGGGGGCTGGAGCACAGACCACAGGAGGGGCTAGACCCCTGCGCCCCATCCAGCCCTGGGTCTGTGGGGATCAGCCTAATTAGTCACAAGATAGAGGGGCAAAGTGAAGGGAACGGGAGCGCAGGAAGCATCACAAGGTGAGCGTGGGGGACCCTGGTGGTCTGGGGAGGGCAGCGAGCTTGGGCTCATACGCAGGGCAGTGGTCCCCATCAGGTCAGCCTGGAGTAGATGTAAGTGTAGAAGGGTCAGTGCGGGTGCAAGAGAGAGAAGAAAAGTGGGTGACAATGTTGCAGGTGATGCAACGAGGTCTTAGGGGGAGATGGCCAGGCCCTTGAGGGGAATCCTCACCCTGAAGAAGGGCTGTTTCTTCACATCCTCTGCATCCCTCTCACTAGACCCCAGCCTCCGCTCTGGATTCCTCCGCAGCAGCTGGGGAAGGGGAGCACTGTGTCAGTTTCCCTTTCTGGGTCCCAGAGTCCCTCCTGAAGCCCACCTCAGCTTGGACGGTCCTCACCCTGCGCATGATGCCAATGGCTTCAGCTGACAGGAAGCGGGGGTAGCGAACCTCATCATTGACGATGCTGTCAAACACTTCTTCCTCGTCATCCCCTGGGAACGGGGACTGGGGACAGGGAGAACGGGGCAAATCAGGCGACTCCTCTGGCCACATCAGACCCAGCCCCACCCATACCTTCACATCAGAGGGTAAATACGCTATTTTAAAGATTCAGAAGCTGAGGCCGGGGATGCGAAACAACCTGCCCCTGATCACACATGTGGTGGAGGAAGATTCTGATCCCACCCCTGGGGATACAGGTTCCAGTGCCGTCCCAGGGACAGGTAAAGTGCGGGCAGCCTTGGGCCTCACCTCGCCAACCAGCATCTCATAGAGCAGCACGCCCAGTCCCCACCAGTCCACCGCCCGCGTGTACGATGTGTCTGTCAGCACCTCGGGGGCCAGGAACTCCGGGGTTCCGCAGAATGTGCTGGTCCGGTCACCATAGCCCATCCCTGGGGCAGCAGGGCCATGTGGTTATTGACGGGAGTGTCCCCAGTTGTAGCCCAGCCCAACACAGAGTGGTCCAGCCAGCCCTGTCCCAGGGTCAAGGGTGGGAGGGTGAGATAACCTGGGTAGGGACTCCATTCCTTCCCCCTCTCTGTCTAATCCCCAGAGGCCAGCCCTAGATCTTGGCCCTGCCCCTCACCCTCCTTGCAGAGGCCAAAGTCTGCGATCTTGACATAGCCCTCGGTGTCCAGGAGTAAATTGTCCAACTTCAGGTCCCTGTGAGGGGTTGGGGATGTAAAGAGGGATGAGTGGGGATGGGGCCTGCCTGAAGCCTGAGGGCCCCCTAGTGGGCAGAGCATGCATGCATGAGCACATGCATGCACACACATATACACACACACACACACACACACCTGTAGACAATCTTGTGTTCATGGAGAAACTGCAACCCCAGCACCACACAGGCTGAATAGAAGCTGCAGAGAGAGGCTGGTGTGAGGCAGGCGGGTCTCGCCACAAGGAAGACCATATAAACCTGGCTGCCACATTCTCAAAAGCCCAACTGCCTCCCCGAAGCCCAAACTCCAGGAGCTGGGGTGAAGAAGGGCCTGCCATGGAGGAGCAGAAAGGGGGCTGAGGAATCAGTGCAGGGAGTCGGGGGTGCCTGGGCTCACACAGCACGGGGCTCAGAGAAGACGTCACTGTGGATATGCAGCATCAGGTCCCCACCAGCCGAGTACTCCATCACAAAGCACACGTGCTCTGGTGTCTGGAAACAGCCAAACAGGTTCACCAGGAAGGGGTGTCCCGCACTAGTCACCGCCGCCAAGATCCGCTTCTCACACATCAGGCTAGGCAGGATGGGGGGCAGGGGTCAGGAGCACAGGAGATCCCTACTGCCGACTCCCACATTCCAAGTCCTCAATCATCAGATATTTGTTGAGGGCCTCGCATGGCTGTGCGACCTTGGGCAAATTGCTTAATACCTCTGAACCTCAGCAGCCTCATCTGCTAAACAGGCACCTAGAATCCATCATCCCATTAACGATCCCCCAACTTCTCTAAAGAGAACTGGCAGGGGTGGGTTGACTGGAGCACTCCATTTCCCTGGCCAGGAAATGGTTCAGGAATGAGAAAGCCAAGCCAACAGGGCTCAATCTCAGGACTTCTGCTGGAATTATTAAAGAAGGGTTAAAGCTGGTGGACAAGAACTATACTGCTGGTCAGGGAGGCAAGACTGGAAGCAAAGCCCACACACAAGAAAGCAGAACTGAGGAAATGTCATCTGAGCACCTGGATACAGCCATGCCTGAAGGACACCTCTGGACTTTTCTGATCCAGAGCAATAAATTCTTCTATTTGCTTAGGCCTGTCTGAGTTGGGTTTCTGATTTAAAAAAGGATGTCAGGAAGATTGGGGACAATCTCAGTGTCTCTACCAAGCCACCCAACAAACCTGCAAGGAAGGCATTATTACTTCCCTTTTATAGACGGGGAGGCTGAGTTTCGGAAGGGCCTCCCCAGGCTCTCTATAAGTATAAGTATGTCTGTGGCAGAGGTGGGATTTGAACCCAAGGCCCTGACCCCAAAGCAGAGGCAGTGCAATGGCGCCATTAAGATCACAGGTTTCAGAGCCCGAGTTCCTAAGTTTAAATCCAGGACCTCCCACTCACTGGCTGCATGAACTCAGGCAAGCTGCTCACCATCTCTGTACCATCAGCAGAACGGTGTTTACTAACAGTTATTACTATTATCTTAAAAACTAGCTTAATGAATATGAGAAGGGACTGCTGTTTCCCATTTTCCAGGAGACAGGTTCTCAGAGGGCCTGAGCAGGATCCCCACCTCTCCACCTCGTCTCGGGCCACAATGTCCCCTTTCTTCAGAGCCTTGATGGCGAACAGCTCGCCGCTGGGCTGGAATTCGGAGAGCAGCACCTGGAACCCCAGTAGGCAGGAGTGGCCTTAGCAGCCAGCCCAGGGACCCAGGGATGCAGACTTCCAGCCCTCCAACCCCTTGCCCCCCACCTCACCTTCCCAAAGTGACCCCGGCCCAGCACCGCCAGGAATTTGAAATCCTCAAGGGTCAGGGGTGACTTCCTGAGAGGGCTGTGGAGAAAGGACACTGGTGGGGATGGGGACAGTGCTCGGGGTGGCGGGTGGTGGGCAGGGGAGGGGAGTCACCTGCACAGAGAGGGCCCTGGGGTTTCCTGGGGCTCTGAAGGCAGCACAGGTGTGGTGGCTGTGTCCTGGATTGGGGAACTCTGTAGTGGAGAGAGCGGGTCAGAGTGAGGGAAGTCAGAGGCACCCCATAGCCATCATAGCCACCAAGGCTCCCATCACCTCTTTGACCTCACCTCTCCCACTCACCCCCTCGTTCACTCCCTTCCAGCCACAAGTTCCTCTCACTACCCTGAACACAGCAGGCATGTTTCCACCCCAGGACCTTTGCACGGACTGTTCCTACAGCCTGGATCTTTTTTTTTTTTTTTCAGAACTATCTTTTCCTGACACCTGCACAGCTACTCCCTCACCTCCTTCAGGCCTTTACTCAAATGTCACCTTTGCAGGTGGTCAGCTGACCACTCTATTAAATAACAGAACCCCCCCAATATCCACACTCCCCATCCTCCTTCTGTTTTATTTTTTCTCTCCAGCACATTTCATACTGAATACATATTTTCTCATTTACCTACTTATTCTCTTGATTGGTATTAGTCCTTTGGAATCACTTTTATACAACATGTATATGTAACTAAAAAGAACCAAAATTAGTATTTCATAGGAAAAAATTACCTGCTGGTCCATTATTCTTCACTATAGAAGCAGTTCTAAAAATTCAATCCATGCAAACAGGCTGAAATATTTCCTGCCCCAGCTGCCCTCTCCAGAGCCAGCCACTGTTTAATGTTTTCTCGGGTACCTTCCTAGACATGTTTTATACCCACACAAGCAAAACTGCCAGTACAGGCTCTGTTTTTCCTGTATCCACTATTGACAATATTCCAATCTTGCCTCTCCCACTGGACAATCTGTCTTGGAAATCATTCTACATCAGCAGATGAGACTGGTTTCATTTTTCATAGCTGCATACTAGTCCATCTTGTCATTTATTTAGCACTGGTTCCTATAAATGGACCCTGAGGTTATTTCCACTCTTGCCCCCACAAAGCTGCCTCAGTGAACATCCTGGTTGTGCATGTGTGTGAAGATGTCCAGAAGTGGAAGTTCTGGGTCAAGGTAGTGTCCGTTTTTATCTCAGCCAGCTAGGCCCTCCCAAGGGCATGCAGCGACTAGCACACTTCCCACTAGCTGCCTGTTTTTCTGCATCCTCCCCAGCCATCAGTGTTATCAAGCTTTTGGATTTCTTCTCTTTTTGTTTTTTGGCCAACTTCATCTCATACAATGAGGTAGCTTATTTAATTCAAGCCAGGAAGGATATATTTTCATTTTTAAAAAAACGAGATACAAAATTCGTTCAGTGAGGTGGGCGAAGGGACCAGCTGTCACATATGTGTCCACCCAGGTCCCCAATGCCTAGACCAGGGGTAGGTAAATGCTGTTTTTTGTATGGTCTGCAAGCTAAGAATGGTCTTTATGTTTTTAAAGGGATAGGAATTTAAAAAAAAATTTTTTTCCTGATCTATGGAAATGAAATGACATTGAAACTTCAATGTCTATCAGTAAAGTTTCCCCAGAAACAGCCACACCCATTCAAGGACATAAGCATTGCGTGTGGCTGCTTTCTACAACAGCGGTGTCCAGTAGTTATGACTGGGACTGTCTAGCCTTCAAAGTAAAAAATATTGATTATATTGCCCTTTACAGAAAAAAGTGCTAACCTTTGACCTAGATTAGGATGTGGAACAGTCCCATCACCTTGCTGGCTCCCTCTGTCCTCCTCCTACCAATAACCAACCCCTCCTCCTCTGCCCAGAGAAAACCACTATCTTAATTTATATCATCGACTTGTGGCACTGAGCAACTTACAGGCACTGAGCACAGAGGTGAAGCGGTTAGGCGTGGGTCACACAGCTAGGAGGCGGCAGAGCAAGATGGGGAACTAGAAGGTTTGACTCTCCAGCTCATGTTTTTATCCAAGATAAAGAATAGGACTTGGTTCTGCCAGAGGCATGCTGTGTGACCCCGGGAAGCTCTTGGTGGTCTCTGGGCCTGGAGCTGGGAAGGAGGCCCCCTGATGCTGCCTAGCCAGGACTGGGAAGGAAAGAAGGGGACACTCACCAGACTTGGTGGACTGAAAGGAGGGCCCAGAGGGCTCTTCTGGGGGGAGCTGTCCAAGTCAGCCCCGAGATTCAGCTTCTCCACGGATATGTCGCTGCAGCACAAAAAAAGAGGGTGTGCTTGGGACCTAGCACCCTGGGAAGCAATCGAGACAGCCGGGACCCGCAGAGTCTACCCTCCTTACCCTGTGGACCGGGCCTCGGGTCCAGAAGCCCCGGGGCTGAAGGTGCCCGTGGCCATGGCACTAGGGATGAGCCTTCGAATCAGCCGCACCCAGGTGGCAACGTCAATGTTCATCTGCCTAGCACGCTGGAATGCCTTCCCTGGGGACAGCGGCAGTGTCACCCTGGCTCACCCTGGTGACACCAAGACCCCTGGCCTCTCCCCTGCCCCAACCCACATGCTCACCTTGCTGCTTGGAGAAGATTTTCTTCTGCCGTCGGAGCCGGGGTATCCTCTCAATGACAGGGTTGCGGAAGGTGACCTGGGGAGAAGAGCCGACGGGTGAGCACCCTTACCCACTGCCAAGTGGGGAGGCCCTTAGGAGCACAAGTGTGCACACACATGTTTCAAGGGTTCTGATCACTGTGGCACTGCACGTAATAAGGGGTCATAAAACCAATCCATCGCTTGGCAGGGCCCCCTCCTGAAATGCCATTTCAGGAAGATGAGAAGAAAGCACTTAGGTCATCTTCTGAGGGTGGGGAGGGGGTCTGATACAATATGCACATTCAACGTTAGCAAACAGGCCCTACATCATCTCGTATCCTGATTCCCGACGGTGATCCCAGAACGGCGGATCAGCATTACCTGGGAACGAGTTAGAAATGCAGATCCTCGGGCCCCGCACCTGGACTCAGTGAATCGGTAACGAGGGTGGGGTGTGGGGGGGTGGACATATCCGTGGAGAAGCTGAATCTCGGGGCTGACTTGGACAGCTCCCCCCAGAAGAGCCCTCTGGGCCCTCCTTTCAGTCCACCAAGTCTGGTGAGTGTCCCCTTCTTTCCTTCCTAGTCCTGGTTTATGTTTTAATAAGCCCTCCAGGTAATGCTAGTGCCCACCCAGGTGGGGCAACCACTGGTCTAGCTAAATTCTCCCAACTCCAACACATCTAGAAGGTGCTAAAGTCACAGAATTGTGTCACTTCATGTGCATCCGATATGGTTGAAACCAGCCACATGCGGCTATTTAAATGAAGTAAAATTTAAGTAACATTAACACTTCAGTTCCCCCATCACACTAGCCACACTTCAATTGGCTGGCGGCTACTATACTGGATAATGCCAACCTAAAACATTTCCTTCTACAATAGAATGCAATTATTGTCAGCTCATCGACAACGGAACTGCAGAAAGTTCTACTGGATGGCATTTTTAGGAGACATAAAACAAAATCAAATGCTCTAATAAACCTTGAAAGCTTCAGAATTTGCCCTCAGAGCCACCTACCACCATGTCTGGCCTGGTTTTGGACAGTTCCTAACAGAACAATTTCACTGCACTGCCA